>NC_088235.1:113803542-113811042 GCF_036934945.1 Oncorhynchus masou masou
GGCTGTATAGAGGAGGAGAATGTTTTGCATAATGACTGAGTCAGGCTGTATAGAGGAGGAGAATGTTTTGCATAATGACTGAGTCAGGCTGTGTAGAGGAGAATGTTTTGCATAATGACTGAGTCAGGCTGTATAGAGAAGGAGAATGTTTTGCATAATGACTGAGTCAGGCTGTATAGAGGAGGAGAATGTTTTGCATAATGACTGAGTCAGGCTGTATAGACGAGGAGAATGTTTTGCATAATGACTGAGTCAGGCTGTATAGAGGAGGAGAATGTTTTGCATAATGACTGAGTCAGGCTGTATAGAGGAGGAGAATGTTTTGCATAATGACTGAGTCAGGCTGTATAGACGAGGAGAATGTTTTGCATAATGACTGAGTCAGGCTGTATAGAGGAGGAGAATGTTTTGCATAATGACTGAGTCAGGCTGTATAGAGGAGGAGAATGTTTTGCATAATGACTGAGTCAGGCTGTATAGAGGAGGAGAATGTTTTTGCATAATGACTGAGTCAGGCTGTATAGAGGAGGAGAATGTTTTGCATAATGACTGAGTCAGGCTGTATAGAGGAGGAGAATGTTTTGCATAATGACTGAGTCAGGCTGTATAGAGGAGGAGAATGTTTTGCATAATGACTGAGTCAGGCTGTATAGAGGAGGGGAATGTTTTGCATAATGACTGAGTCAGGCTGTATAGAGGAGGAGAATGTTTTGCATAATGACTGAGTCAGGCTGTATAGAGGAGGAGAATGTTTTGCATAATGACTGAGTCAGGCTGTATAGAGGAGAGGGAATGTTTTGCATAATGACTGAGTCAGGCTGTATAGAGGAGGAGAATGTTTTGCATAATGACTGAGTCAGGCTGGATAGAGGAGGAGAATGTTTTGCATAATGACTGAGTCAGGCTGGATAGAGGAGGAGAATGTTTTGCATAATGACTGAGTCTGTATAGAGGAGGAGAATGTTTTGCATAATGACTGAGCTGTATAGAGGAGGAGAATGTTTTGCATAATGACTGAGTCAGGCTGTATAGAGGAGGAGAATGTTTTGCATAATGACTGAGTCAGGCTGTATAGACGAGGAGAATGTTTTGCATAATGACTGAGTCAGGCTGTATAGAGGAGGAGAATGTTTTGCATAATGACTGAGTCAGGCTGTATAGAGGAGGAGAATGTTTTGCATAATGACTGAGTCAGGCTGTATAGAGGAGGAGAATGTTTTGCATAATGACTGAGTCAGGCTGGATAGAGGAGGAGAATGTTTTGCATAATGACTGAGTCAGGCTGTATAGAGGAGGAGAATGTTTTGCATAATGACTGAGTCAGGCTGTATAGAGGAGGAGAATGTATTGCATAATGACTGAGTCAGGCTGTATAGAGAAGGATAATGTTTTGCATAATGACTGAGTCAGGCTGTATAGAGGAGGAGAATGTTTTGCATAATGACTGAGTCAGGCTGTATAGAGGAGGAGAATGTTTTGCATAATGACTGAGTCAGGCTGTATAGAGGAGGAGAATGTATTGCATAATGACTGAGTCAGGCTGTATAGAGAAGGAGAATGTTTTGCATAATGACTGAGTCAGGCTGTATAGAGGAGGAGAATGTTTTGCATAATGACTGAGTCAGGCTGTATAGAGGAGGAGAATGTTTTGCATAATGACTGAGTCAGGCTGTATAGAGGAGGAGAATGTTTTGCATAATGACTGAGTCAGGCTGTATAGAGGAGGAGAATGTTTTGCATAATGACTGAGTCAGGCTGTATAGAGGAGGAGAATGTTTTGCATAATGACTGAGTCAGGCT
This sequence comes from Oncorhynchus masou masou, assembly GCF_036934945.1. Classification (NCBI taxonomy): domain Eukaryota; kingdom Metazoa; phylum Chordata; class Actinopteri; order Salmoniformes; family Salmonidae; genus Oncorhynchus; species Oncorhynchus masou. The sequence goes on from NC_088235.1 coordinate 113,805,343, forward strand.
GTATAGAGGAGGAGAATGTTTTGCATAATGACTGAGTCAGGCTGTATAGAGGAGGAGAATGTTTTGCATAATGACTGAGTCAGGCTGTATAGAGGAGGAGAATGTTTTGCATAATGACTGAGTCAGGCTGTATAGAGGAGGAGAATGTTTTGCATAATGACTGAGTCAGGCTGTATAGAGGAGGAGAATGTTTTGCATAATGACTGAGTCAGGCTGTATAGAGGAGGAGAATGTTTTGCATAATGACTGAGTCAGGCTGTATAGAGGAGGAGAATGTTTTGCATAATGACTGAGTCAGGCTGTATAGAGAAGGAGAATGTTTTGCATAATGACTGAGTCAGGCTGTATAGAGGAGGAGAATGTTTTTGAACATTGTGTACAAATCATTCAGAAGTATCCACAGTTGAACAGCCTATTCCCTATATAGTGCACTACTTTTTGACACAGGACCCATAAAGCTCTGGTCAGAGGTAGAATACTACATAGAGAATAGGGTGCCATTTGTGCTGCAATCGTAGTGTCATAGTGAACTGAACTGGGCTCCATATTCATGTCCAGACAACTCCCCTGATACAGGTGATTAACTGAATAATGTCATAAGCCATCCATTCCACTGACTCCGTAAATAATATATTAAATATTTAAGAGGTATAAAATTAGGACGTTAGTCGTTGTTCTGCCGTCAATCAGGAAGTCAGTTAAAATATCCTCCCTCCTGGTTGGCTAGGCCTATATCCTTTGGAGGAAGAAGTGATGATGGTGTCAAAAATCACATAGGGCTGGTTCGGGAGGGATATCACTACAGCTGGGAATGATATCACTAGGGCTGGGCTGGGAGTGATATCACTAGGGCTGGGTCGGGAGGGATATCACTACAGCTGGGAGTGATATCACTAGGGCTGGGTCGGGAGGCATATCACTACAGCTGGGAGTGATATCACTAGGGCTGGGTCCGGAGGGATATCACTAGGGCTGGGTCGGGAGGGATATCACTACAGCTGAGAGTGATATCACTACAGCTGGGAGTGATATCACTAGGGCTGGGTCGGGAGGGATATCACTACAGCTGAGAGTGATATCACTAGGGCTGGGTCCGGAGGGATATCACTACAGCTGGGAATGATATCACTAGGGCTGGGTCGGAAGGGATATCACTACAGCTGAGAGTGATATCACTAGGGCTGGGTCGGGAGGGATATCACTACAGCCGGGAATGATATCACTAGGGCTGGGTCCGGAGGGATATCACTAGGGCTGGGCTGGGAGTGATATCACTAGGGCTGGGCTGGGAGGGATATCACTAGGGCTGGGTCAGGAGGGATATCACTAGGGCTGGGAGTGATATCACTAGGGCTGGGTCCGGAGTGATATCACTAGGGCTGGGTCGGGAGGGATATCTTAGCCTGGGTGCCACTGCCAGTCTGATTCTGTTTGGCATGTCAATTCCATAAGACGTTTGTAGGAGAGCATAAACAGACTGGCACCCAGGCTAGTGATATCACTCCCAACCCAGCCCTAGTAATATCACTCCCAACCCAGCCCTAGTAATATCACTCCCAACCCAGCCCTAGTGATTTCACTCCCAACCCAGCCCTAGTAATATCACTCCCAACCCAGCCCTAGTGATATCACTCCCAACCCTAGTGATATCACTCCCAACCCAGCCCTAGTGATATCACTCCCATCCCTAGTGATATCACTCCCAGCCCTAGTGATATCACTCCCAGCCCTAGTGATATCACTCCCAGCCCTAGTGATATCACTCCCAGCCCTAGTGATATCACTCCCAACCCTAGTGATATCACTCCCAGCCCTAGTGATATCACTCCCAACCCTAGTGATATCACTCCCAACCCTAGTGATATTACTCCCAACCCAGCCTTGGTGATATCACTCCCAGCCCTAGTGATATCACTCCCAACCCTAGTGATATCACTCCCAGCCCTAGTGATATCACTCCCAGCCCTAGTGATATCACTCCCAGCCCTAGTGATATCACTCCCAACCCAGCCCTAGTGATATTTCTCCCAGCCCTAGTGATATCACTCCCAACCCTAGTGATATCACTCCCAACCCAGCCCTAGTGATATCACTCCCATCCCTAGTGATATCACTCCCAGCCCTAGTGATGTCACTCCCAGCCCTAGTGATATCATTCCCAGCCCTAGCGATATCACTCCCAACCCAGCCCCAGTGATATCACTCCCAACCCAGCCCTAGTGATATCACTCCCAACCCAGACCTAGTGATATCACTCCCAACCCAGCCCTAGTGATATCACTCCCAGCCCTAGTGATATCACTCCCAGCCCTAGTGATATCACTCCCAGCCCTAGTGATATCACTCCCAGCCCTAGTGATATCACTCCCAGCCCTAGTGATATCACTCCCAGCCCTAGTGATATCACTCCCAACCCAGCCCTAGTGATATTTCTCCCAGCCCTAGTGATATCACTCCCAACCCTAGTGATATCACTCCCAACCCAGCCCTAGTGATATCACTCCCAGCCCTAGTGATATCACTCCCAGCCCTAGTGATATCACTCCCAGCCCTAGTGATATCACTCCCAGCCCTAGTGATATCACTCCCAGCCCTAGTGATATCACTCCCAACCCTAGTGATACCACTCCCAGCCCTAGTGATATCACTCCCAACCCTAGTGATATCACTACCAACCCTAGTGATATCACTCCCAACCCTAGTGATATCACTCCCAGCCCTAGTGATATCACTCCCAGCCCTAGTGATATCACTCCCAACCCTAGTGATATCACTCCCAACCCTAGTGATATCACTCCCAGCCCTAGTGATATCACTCTCAACCCTAGTGATATCACTCCCAACCCAGCCCTAGTGATATCACTCCCAGCCCTAGTGATATCACTCCCGACCCAGCCCTAGTGATATCACTCCCAGCCCTAGTGATATCACTCCCAACCCTAGTGATATCACTCCCAGCCCTAGTGATAACACTCCCGGGCCTAGTGATATCACTCCCAATCCTAGTGATATCACTCCCAGCCCTAGTGATATCACTCCCAGCCCTAGTGATATCACTCCCAACCCTAGTGATATCACTCCCAGCCCTAGTGATATCACTCCTAACCCTAGTGATATCACTCCCAACCCTAGTGATATCACTCCCAGCCCTAGTGATATCACTCCCAGCCCTAGTGATATCACTCCCAGCCCTAGTGATATCACTCCCAGCCCTAGTGATATCACTCCCAGCCCTAGTGATATCACTCCCATCCCTAGTGATATCACTCCCAGCCCTAGTGATATCATTCCCAACCCTGGTGATATCACTCCCAACCCAGCCCTAGTGATATCACTCCCAGCCCTAGTGATATCACTCCCATCCCTAGTGATATCACTCCCAACCCTAGTGATATCACTCCCAACCCTAGTGATACCACTCCCAACCCTAGTGATATCACTCCCAGCCCTAGTGATATCACTCCCAGCCCTAGTGATATCACTCCCAACCCTAGAGATATCACTCCCAACCCTAGTGATATCACTCCCAGCCCTAGTGATATCACTCTCAACCCTAGTGATATCACTCCCAACCCAGCCCTAGTGATATCACTCCCAGCCCTAGTGATATCACTCCCAACCCAGCCCTAGTGATATCACTCCCAGCCCTAGTGATATCACTCCCAGCCCTAGTGATATCACTCCCAGCCTTAGTGATATCACTCCCAACCCTAGTGATATCACTCCCAGCCCTAGTGATATCACTCCCGGCCCTAGTGATATCACTCCCAATCCTAGTGATATCACTCCCAGCCCTAGTGATATCACTCCCAGCCCTAGTGATATCACTCCCAACCCTAGTGATATCACTCCCAGCCCTAGTGATATCACTCCCTTTTCCCATGTACAGGGCCTTCAGAAAGTATTCACACCCCTTGACTTGTTTCACATGTTGTTCTGTTACAGGCTGAATTCTAAATGGATTAACTGTCCTTTATGTCTCACCCATTTACACACAGAACCCCATAATGACAAAGTGAAAACAGGTCTTTAGAAAACTTTGCAAATGTATTGAAAATGCAGAAATATCTCATTTACATACAGTTGAAGTCGGAGGTATACATACACCTTAGCTAAATACATTTAAAAACTCAGTTTTTCACAAGTCCTGACATTTAATCCTAGAGAAAATTCCCTGTCTTAGGTCATTTAGGATCACCACTTTATTTTAAGAATGTGAAATGTTTTAATAATAGTAGAGAGAATTATTTATTTCAGCTTTTATTTCTTTCATCCCATTCCCAATGCATCAGAAGTTTACATATTCTCAATTAGTATTTGGTAGCATTGCCTTTAAATTGTTTAACTTGAGTCAAACATTTCGGGTAGCCTTCCACAAGCTTCCCACAATGAGTTGGATGGATTTTGGCCCATTCCTCCTGACAGAGCTGTTGTAGGTCAGATTTGTAGGCCTCCTTGCTCGCACACGCTTTTTCAGTTCTGCCCACAAATTTTCTATAGGATTGAGATCAGGGCTTTGTGATGGCCACTCCAATACCTTGACTTTGTTTTCCTTAAGCCATTTTGCCACAACTTTGGAAGTCTGCTTGGGGTCATTGTCCATTTGGAGACTCATTTGCGACCAAGCTTTAACTTCCTGACTGATGTCTTGAGATGTTGCTTCAATATATCCACGTAATTATAAATTAATAATTTTCCTACCTCATGATGCCATCTATTTTGTGAAGTGCACCAGTCCCTCCTGCAGCAAAGCACCCCCACAACATGATGCTGCCACCCCCATGCTTCACTGTTCGGATGGTGTTTTTCGGCTTGCAAGCCTCCCCCTTGTAACCAGGGCAAGGTGACCGGAAACATGACCGAATACAAACAGTGTAGCTATTCCCTCTGCAAAGAAAATCAAACAAGCTAAGCGTCAGTATAGAGACAAAGTAGAGTCACAATTCAACGGCTCAGACACAAGAGGTATGTGGCAGGGTCTACAGTCAATCACGGACTACAAAAAGAAAACCAGCAGCACCTCAGGAGGCTGAAGAAATTCTTGTCACCAAAACTACTCACAAACTTCTACAGATGCACAATCGAGAGCATCCTGTCGGGCTGTATCACCGCCTGGTACGGCAACTGCTCCGCCCACAACCGTAAGGCTCTCTAGAGGGTAGTGAGGTCTGCACAACGCATCACCGGGGGCAAACTACCTGCCCTCCAGGACACATACACCACCTGATGTCACAGGAAGGTCATAAAGATCATCAAGGACAACAAAAACCCGAGCCACTGCCTGTTCACCCTGCTATCATCCAGAAGGCGAGGTCAGTACAGGTGCATCAAAGCTGGGACCGAGAGACTGAAAAACAGCTTCTATCTCAAGGCCATCAGACTGTTAAACAGCCACCACTAACATTGAGTGGCTGCTGCCAACACACTGACTCAACTCCAGCCACTTTAATATTGGAAAATTGATGTACATTTTTTTAGCACTAGCCACTTTATATAATGCCACTTAATATAATGTTTACATACCCTACATTACTCATCTCATATATACAGTGGGGCAAAAAAGTATTTAGTCAGCCACCAATTGTGCAAGTTCTCCCACTTAAAAAGATGAGAGAGACCTGTAATTTTCATCATAATAATTTATTTTCTGAGATCTTGGCTGATTTCTTTTGATTTTCTCATGATGTCAAGCAAAGAGGC
>NC_088235.1:113813542-114098542 GCF_036934945.1 Oncorhynchus masou masou
GATGAAGATAACTGCATCCCAAATGGAGCCCTATTCCCTATATAGTAGACTACTTTATTTCCTTCTCTCTCTCTGTTACAGAAGCTAACACATTGTCTCTCTCTCCTCTTGTAGTTGGCAAGACGTCTCTGATCACGAGGTTCATGTATGACAGCTTTGACAACACCTATCAGGTAGGTATCGGAGGCATCACACTACTGCTCCACCGTCAAGCAGTCACTTACTCGCTACATTTAGTCTCTGTCACTCCATCAATCACAGTGAGCAGACGGAGTACCTTCCCATCCACCCCTGAGATGTTCAAATGGGTTTTCTGCATCACCTGATGTGCAATAACCACCTGGTTCTGTTGGATTGTGGTCTCATTACGTGGTGAAACAGTTCTGTTGGATTGTGGTCTCATTACGTGGTGAAACGGTTCTGTTTGACTTGTGGTCTCATAACTAGTGGTCGGCCGATACCGATACCGATTATTGGAGGACCAAAAAAGCCGATACCGATTAATCGGCCAATTTTTATTTAATTTTATTTGTAATAATGACAATTACAACAATACTGAATGAACACTTATTTTAACTTAAAATAATACATCAATAAAATCAATTTAGCCTCAAATAAATAATGAAACATGTTCAATTTGGTTTAAATAATGCAAAAACAAAGTGTTGGAGACTAAAGTAAAAGTGCAATATGTGCCATGTAAGAAAGCTAACATTTAAGTTACTTGCTCAGAACATGAGAACATATGAAAGCTGGTGGTTCCTTTTAACATGAGTCTTCAATATTCCCAGGTAAGAAATTTTAGGTTGTAGTTATTATGGAAATTATAGGACTATTTCCCTCTATACCATTTGTATTTCATTAACCTTTGACTATTGGATGTTCTTATAGGCACTTTAGTATTGCCAGTGTAACAGTACAGCCTCTGTCTCTCGTTCCTCCCTGGGCTCGAACCAGGAACACAACGACAACAGCAACCCTAGAAGCAGCGTTACCCATGTAGAGCAAGGGGAACAACTACTCCAAGTCTCAGAGTGAGTGATGTTTGAAACACTATTAGCGCGCTAACTAGCTAGCCATTTCACTTCGGTTACACCAGCATCATCTCGGGAGTTGATATGCTTGAAGTCATAAACAGCGCAATGCTTGACGCACAACGAAGAGTCGCTGGCAAAACACACAAAAGTGCTGTTTGAATGAATGTTTACGCGCCTGCTTCTGCCTACCACCGCTCAGTCAGATACTTAGATACTCGTATGATTGTATGCTCAGTCAGATTATATGCAACGCAGGACACGTTAGATAATATCTAGTAATATCATCAACCATGTGTCGTTAACTAGTGATTATGATTGATTGTTTTTTATAAGGTAAGTTTAATGCTAGCTAGCAATTTACCTTGGCTTACTGCATTCGCGTAACAGGCAGTCAGTCTCTTGTGGAGTGCAAGGAGTGAGAGGCAGGTCGTTATTGCGTTGGACTAGTTAACTGTAAGGTTGCAAGATTGGATCCCCCGAGCTGACAAGGTACAAATCTGTCGTTCTGCCCCTGAACAAGGCAGTTAACCCACTGTTCCTAGGCCGTCATTGAAAATAAGAATGTGTTCTGAACTGACTTGCCTAGTTAAATAAAGATTAAATAAAGTTGTAAAAATATAAATAAATCAATCGGCAAAATCGGTGTCCAAAAATACCGATTTCCGATTGTTTTGAAAACTTGAAATCGGCCTTAATTAATCAGCCATTCCGATTAATCGGTCGACCTCTACTCATAATGTGGTGACACACGCTGCTCTGTTCTGGAAGCATTTCAGGTTATCATTTGGAGTTACTGAAGTGTAGGTGGATCATCCTTCCTTTGTGTCTGCCATGTGCAAAGCATACAGTGTTTTTATTCATGCATGTGTTACCTGTTCATACCGGTTCAGTTGAGCCTCCGTGTGGCCTGGTTCTGCCGTTGGGGCTTTAGCTGACATGGTGTTCAAAGAAGACGCCTCTGAAACGTTGACAGGCCTAGGAAGATTCCTACCACTGTTCTCTCCCTACTCCTCTCATCCTCTTCTCCTCCCCCACCTCATCCTCTTCTCCTCCCCCACCTCATCCCCTTCTCCTCCCCAACCTCATCCTCTTCTCCTCCTCCCCCACCTCATCCCCTTCTCCTCCCCCACCTCATCCTCTTCTCCTCCTCCTCCTCCACCTCATCCTCTCCTCTCCTCTCCTCTCCTCCTTATTGTTTACTGTTGGTCTCCTCTCTGTTCATGATGAGCAGCACATTGCTAGAGAAATTCAAATGAATAATGTGTTTGCCTTGTCACGTCAGAATGACAGAGTTGGTGCCGTATGAAGTGAATTGAGTCTAGAACCATTACTCCCTACTTCTCATGACAGTCAATGTTTACATTCAGTCAGTGGTGATAACACGGATTACATACCATCAGACAGACTGCACACACCATCAGACAGACTGCACACACCATCAGACAGACAGCACACACCATTAGACAGACAGCACACACCATTAGACAGACAGCACACACCATCAGACAGACAGCACACACCATCAGACAGACAGCACACACCATTAGACAGACAGCACACACCATCAGACAGACAGCACACACCATTAGACAGACAGCACACACCATTAGACAGACAGCACACACCATCAGACAGACAGCACACACCATTAGACAGACAGCACACACCATCAGACAGACACATACCATCAGACAGACAGCACACCATCAGACAGACAGCACACACCATTAGACAGACAGCACACACCATCAGACAGACACATACCATCAGACAGACAGCACACCATCAGACAGACAGCACACCATCAGACAGACACATACCATCAGACAGACAGCACACCATCAGACAGACACATACCATCAGACAGACACATACCATCAGACAGACAGCACACACCATTAGACAGACAGCACACACAATCAGACAGACAGCACACCATCAGACAGACAGCACACCATCAGACAGACAGCACACCATCAAACAGACACACACACCATCAGACAGACAGCACACACCATCAGACAGACAGCACACCATCAGACAGACAGCACACACCATCAGACAGACAGCAAACACCATCAGACAGACAGCACACACCATCAAACAGACAGCACACCATTAGGCAGACAGCACACACCATCAGACAGACAGCACACCATTAGGCAGACAGCACACCATCAGACAGACAGCACACCATCAGACAGACAGCACACCATCAGACAGACAGCACACCATCAAACAGACACACACACCATCAAACAGACACACACACCATCAGACAGACAGCACACACCATCAGACAGACAGCACACCATCAGACAGACAGCACACACCATCAGACAGACAGCACACACCATCAGACAGACAGCACACACACCATCAAACAGACAGCACACCATTAGGCAGACAGCACACACCATCAGACAGACAGCACACCATTAGGCAGACAGCACACCATCAGACAGACAGCACACACCATCAGACAGACAGCACACACCATCAGACAGACAGCACACCATCAGACAGACAGCACACACCATTAGACAGACAGCACACACCATCAGACAGACAGCACACCATCAGACAGACAGCACACCATCAGACAGACAGCACACCATCAAACAGACACACACCATCAGACAGCACACACCGTCAGACAGACAGCACACCATCAGACAGACAGCACACCATCAGACAGACAGCACACCATCAGACAGACAGCACACACCATCAAACCGACAGCACACACCATCAGACAGACAGCACACACCATCAGACAGACAGCACACACCATCAGACAGACAGCACACCATCAGACAGACAGCACACCATCAGACAGACAGCACACCATCAGACAGACACACACCATCAGACAGACACACACCATCAGACAGACAGCACACCATCAGACAGCACATCATCAAACAGACACACACCATCAGACAGACAGCACACCATCAGACAGACAGCACACCATCAGACAGACAGCACACACCATCAGACAGACAGCACAAACCATTAGACAGACAGCACACACCATCAGACAGACAGCACACCATCAGACAGACAGCACACACCATCAGACAGACAGCACACACCATCAGACAGACAGCACACCATCAGACAGACAGCACACCATTAGACAGACAGCACACCATCAGACAGACAGCACACACCATCAGACAGACAGCACACCATCAGACAGACAGCACACACCATCAGACAGACAGCACACCATTAGACAGACAGCACACCATCAGACAGACAGCACACACCATCAGACAGACAGCACACCATCAGACAGACAGCACACACCATCAGACAGACAGCACACCATTAGACAGACAGCACACACCATTAGACAGACAGCACACCATCAGACAGACAGCACACCATCAGACAGACAGCACACACCATCTGACAGACAGCACACACCATCAGACAGACAGCACACACCATCAGACAGACAGCACACCATCAGACAGACAGCACACACCATCAAACAGACAGCACACACCATCAGACAGACAGCACACCATCAGACAGACAGCACACCATCAGACAGACAACACACCATCAAACAGACAACACACCATCAGACAGACAGCACACCATCAGACAGACAGCACACACCTTCAGACAGACAGCACACCATCAGACAGACAGCACACACCATTAGACAGACAGCACACCATCAGACAGACAGCACACCATTAGGCAGACAGCACACCATCAGACAGACAGCACACCATCAGACAGACAGCACACACCATCAGACAGACAGCACACACCATCAGACAGACAGCACACACCATCAGACAGACAGCACACCATCAGACAGACAGCACACACCATCAGACAGACAGCACACCATCAGACAGACACATACCATCAGACAGACAGCACACACCATTAGACAGACAGCACACACCATGAGACAGACAGCACACACCATCAGACAGACAGCACACCATCAGACAGACAGCACACACCATTAGACAGACAGCACACCATCAGACAGACAGCACACACCATCAGACAGACAGCACACACCATCAGACAGACAGCACACACCATCAGACAGACAGCACACACCATTAGACAGACAGCACACCATTAGCCAGACAGCACACACCATCAGACAGACAGCACACCATCAGACAGACAGCACACACCATCAGACAGACAGCACACACCATCAGACTGACAGCACACCATCAGACAGACAGCACACCATCAGACAGACAGCACACACCATCAGACAGACAGCACACCATTAGACAGACAGCACACCATCAGACAGACAGCACACACCATCAGACAGACAGCACACACCATCAGACAGACAGCACACCATCAGACAGACAGCACACCATCAGACAGACAGCACACACCATCAGACAGACAGCACACCATCAGACAGACAGCACACCATCAGACAGACAGCACACACCATTAGACAGACAGCACACCATCAGACAGACAGCACACCATCAGACAGACAGCACACACTATCTGACAGACAGCACACACCATCAGACAGACAGCACACACCATCAGACAGACAGCACACACCATCAAACAGACAGCACACACCATCAGACAGACAGCACACACCATCAGACAGACAGCACACCATCAGACAGACAGCACACCATCAGACAGACAACACACCATCAAACAGACAACACACCATCAGACAGACAGCACACAATCAGACAGACAGCACACAATCAGACAGACAGCACACCATCAGACAGACAGCACACACCATCAGACAGACAGCACACCATCAGACAGACAGCACACACCATTAGACAGACAGCACACCATCAGACAGACAGCACACCATTAGACAGACAGCACACCATCAGACAGACAGCACACCATCAGACAGACAGCACACACCATCAGACAGACAGCACACCATCAGATAGACTGCACACACCATCAGACAGACAGCACACACCATCATACAGACAGCACACCATCAGACAGACAGCACACACCATCAGACAGACAGCACACCATCAGACAGACACATACCATCAGACAGACAGCACACACCATTAGACAGACAGCACACACCATTAGACAGACAGCACACACCATCAGACAGACAGCACACACCATTAGACAGACAGCACACACCATCAGACAGACAGCACACCATCAGACAGACAGCACACCATCAGACAGACAGCACACACCATCTGACAGACAGCACACACCATCAGACAGACAGCACACCATTAGACAGACAGCACACACCATTAGACAGACAGCACACCATCAGACAGACAGCACACCATCAGACAGACAGCACACACCATCTGACAGACAGCACACACCATCAGACAGACAGCACACACCATCAGACAGACAGCACACCATCAGACAGACAGCACACACCATCAAACAGACAGCACACACCATCAGACAGACAGCACACCATCAGACAGACAGCACACCATCAGACAGACAGCACACACCATCTGACAGACAGCACACACCATCAGACAGACAGCACACCATTAGACAGACAGCACACACCATCAGACAGACAGCACACACCATCATACAGACAGCACACCATCAGACAGACAGCACACACCATCAGACAGACAGCACACCATCAGACAGACACATACCATCAGACAGACAGCACACACCATTAGACAGACAGCACACACCATTAGACAGACAGCACACACCATCAGACAGACAGCACACACCATTAGACAGACAGCACACACCATCAGACAGACAGCACACCATCAGACAGACAGCACACCATCAGACAGACACATACCATCAGACAGACAGCACACACCATTAGACAGACAGCACACACCATGAGACAGACAGCACACACCATCAGACAGACAGCACACACCATCAGACAGACAGCACACACCATTAGACAGACAGCACACCATCAGACAGACAGCACACACCATCAGACAGACAGCACACACCATCAGACAGACAGCACACACCATCAGACAGACAGCACACACCATTAGACAGACAGCACACCATTAGCCAGACAGCACACACCATCAGACAGACAGCACACCATCAGACAGACAGCACACACCATCAGACAGACAGCACACACCATCAGACTGACAGCACACCATCAGACAGACAGCACACCATCAGACAGACAGCACACACCATCAGACAGACAGCACACCATTAGACAGACAGCACACCATCAGACAGACAGCACACACCATCAGACAGACAGCACACCATTAGACAGACAGCACACACCATCAGACAGACAGCACACCATCAGACAGACAGCACACCATCAGACAGACAGCACACACCATCAGACAGACAGCACACCATCAGACAGACAGCACACCATCAGACAGACAGCACACACCATTAGACAGACAGCACACCATCAGACAGACAGCACACCATCAGACAGACAGCACACACTATCTGACAGACAGCACACACCATCAGACAGACAGCACACACCATCAGACAGACAGCACACACCATCAAACAGACAGCACACACCATCAGACAGACAGCACACACCATCAGACAGACAGCACACCATCAGACAGACAGCACACCATCAGACAGACAACACACCATCAAACAGACAACACACCATCAGACAGACAGCACACAATCAGACAGACAGCACACAATCAGACAGACAGCACACCATCAGACAGACAGCACACACCATCAGACAGACAGCACACCATCAGACAGACAGCACACACCATTAGACAGACAGCACACCATCAGACAGACAGCACACCATTAGACAGACAGCACACCATCAGACAGACAGCACACCATCAGACAGACAGCACACACCATCAGACAGACAGCACACCATCAGATAGACTGCACGCACCATCAGACAGACAGCACACACCATCATACAGACAGCACACCATCAGACAGACAGCACACACCATCAGACAGACAGCACACCATCAGACAGACACATACCATCAGACAGACAGCACACACCATTAGACAGAGAGCACACACCATTAGACAGACAGCACACACCATCAGACAGACAGCACACACCATTAGACAGACAGCACACACCATCAGACAGACAGCACACCATCAGACAGACAGCACACCATCAGACAGACAGCACACACCATCTGACAGACAGCACACACCATCAGACAGACAGCACACCATTAGACAGACAGCACACACCATTAGACAGACAGCACACCATCAGACAGACAGCACACCATCAGACAGACAGCACACACCATCTGACAGACAGCACACACCATCAGACAGACAGCACACACCATCAGACAGACAGCACACCATCAGACAGACAGCACACACCATCAAACAGACAGCACACACCATCAGACAGACAGCACACCATCAGACAGACAGCACACCATCAGACAGACAGCACACACCATCTGACAGACAGCACACACCATCAGACAGACAGCACACCATTAGACAGACAGCACACACCATTAGACAGACAGCACACCATCAGACAGACAGCACACCATCAGACAGACAGCACACACCATCTGACAGACAGCACACACCATCAGACAGACAGCACACACCATCAGACAGACAGCACACCATCAGACAGACAGCACACACCATCAAACAGACAGCACACACCATCAGACAGACAGCACACCATCAGACAGACAGCACACCATCAGACAGACAACACACCATCAAACAGACAACACACCATCAGACAGACAGCACACCATCAGACAGACAGCACACACCTTCAGACAGACAGCACACCATCAGACAGACAGCACACACCATTAGACAGACAGCACACCATCAGACAGACAGCACACCATTAGGCAGACAGCACACCATCAAACAGACAGCACACCATCAGACAGACAGCACACACCATCAGACAGACAGCACACACCATCAGACAGACAGCACACACCATCAGACAGACAGCACACCATCAGACAGACAGCACACACCATCAGACAGACAACACACACCATTAGACAGACAGCACACACCATGAGACAGACAGCACACACCATCAGACAGACAGCACACACCATCAGACAGACAGCACACACCATTAGACAGACAGCACACCATCAGACAGACAGCACACACCATCAGACAGACAGCACACACCATCAGACAGACAGCACACACCATCAGACAGACAGCACACACCATTAGACAGACAGCACACCATTAGCCAGACAGCACACACCATCAGACAGACAGCACACCATCAGACAGACAGCACACACCATCAGACAGACAGCACACACCATCAGACTGACAGCACACCATCAGACAGACAGCACACACCATCAGACAGACAGCACACACCATCAGACAGACAGCACACCATTAGACAGACAGCACACCATCAGACAGACAGCACACACCATCAGACAGACAGCACACCATTAGACAGACAGCACACACCATCAGACAGACAGCACACCATCAGACAGACAGCACACCATCAGACAGACAGCACACACCATCAGACAGACAGCACACCATCAGACAGACAGCACACCATCAGACAGACAGCACACACCATTAGACAGACAGCACACCATCAGACAGACAGCACACCATCAGACAGACAGCACACACTATCTGACAGACAGCACACACCATCAGACAGACAGCACACACCATCAGACAGACAGCACACCATCAGACAGACAGCACACCATCAGACAGACAACACACCATCAAACAGACAACACACCATCACATAGACAGCACACACCATCAGACAGACAGCACACCATCAGACAGACAGCACACACCATTAGACAGACAGCACACCATCAGACAGACAGCACACCATTAGACAGACAGCACACCATCAGACAGACAGCACACCATCAGACAGACAGCACACACCATCAGACAGACAGCACACCATCAGATAGACTGCACACACCATCAGACAGACAGCACACACCATCATACAGACAGCACACCATCACATAGACAGCACACACCATCAGACAGACAGCACACCATCAGACAGACAGCACACCATCAGACAGACAACACACCATCAAACAGACAACACACCATCAGACAGACAGCACACACCATCAGACAGACAGCACACCATCAGACAGACACATACCATCAGACAGACAGCACACACCATTAGACAGACAGCACACACCATTAGACAGACAGCACACACCATCAGACAGACAGCACACACCATTAGACAGACAGCACACACCATCAGACAGACAGCACACCATCAGACAGACAGCACACACCATCAGACAGACAGCACACACCATCAGACAGACAGCACACACCATCAGACAGACAGCACACACCATCAGACAGACAGCACACCATCAGATAGACTGCACACACCATCAGACAGACAGCACACACCATCATACAGACAGCACACCATCAGACAGACAGCACACACCATCAGACAGACAGCACACCATCAGACAGACAGCACACCATCAGACAGACAGCACACACCATCAGACAGACACATACCATCAGACAGACAGCACACACCATTAGACAGACAGCACACACCATTAGACAGACAGCACACACCATCAGACAGACAGCACACACCATCAGACAGACAGCACACACCATTAGACAGACAGCACACACCATCAGACAGACAGCACACCATCAGACAGACAGCACACACCATCAGACAGACAGCACACACCATCAGACAGACAGCACACACCATTAGACAGACAGCACACACCATCAGACAGACAGCACACCATCAGACAGACAGCACACACCATCAGACAGACAGCACACACCATCAGACAGACAGCACACACCATCAGACAGACAGCACACACCATCAGACAGACAGCACACACCATCAGACAGACAGCACACCATCAGATAGACTGCACACACCATCAGACAGACAGCACACACCATCATACAGACAGCACACACCATCAGACAGACACATACCATCAGACAGACAGCACACACCATTAGACAGACAGCACACACCATTAGACAGACAGCACACACCATCAGACAGACAGCACACACCATCAGACAGACAGCACACACCATTAGACAGACAGCACACACCATCAGACAGACAGCACACCATCAGACAGACAGCACACACCATCAGACAGACAGCACACACCATCAGACAGACAGCACACACCATCAGACAGACAGCACACCATCAGACAGACAGCACCCACCATCAGACAGACAGCACACACCATCAGACAGACAGCACACACCATTAGACAGACAGCACACCATCAGACAGACAGCACACACCATCAGACAGACAGCACACCATCAGACAGACAGCACACCATCAGACAGACGGCACACACCATCAGACAGACAGCACACCATTAGACAGACAGCACACACCATCAGACAGACAGCACACCATCAGACAGACAGCACACCATCAGACAGACAGCACACACCATCAGACAGACAGCACACCATCAGACAGACGGCACACCATCAGACAGACAGCACACCATCAGACAGACAGCACACACCATTAGACAGACAGCACACCATCAGACAGACAGCACACCATCAGACAGACAGCACACACCATCTGACAGACAGCACACACCATCAGACAGACAGCACACACCATCAGACAGACAGCACACCATCAGACAGACAGCACACACCATCAAACAGACAGCACACACCATCAGACAGACAGCACACACCATCAGACAGACAGCACACCATCAGACAGACAGCACACCATCAGACAGACAACACACCATCAAACAGACAACACACCATCAGACAGACAGCACACCATCAGACAGACAGCACACCATCAGACAGACAGCACACCATCAGACAGACAGCACACACCATCAGACAGACAGCACACCATCAGACAGACAGCACACACCATTAGACAGACAGCACACCATCAGACAGACAGCACACCATTAGACAGACTGCACACACCATCAGACAGACAGCACACACCATCAGACAGACAGCACACCATCAGACAGACAGCACACACCATCAGACAGACAGCACACACCATCAGACAGACAGCACACCATTAGACAGACAGCACACCATCAGACAGCACACACCATCAGACAGACAGCACACACCATCAGACAGACAGCACACCATCAGACAGACAGCACACACCATCAGACAGACAGCACACCATCAGACAGACAGCACACACCATCAGACAGACAGCACACCATCAGACAGACA
Organism: Oncorhynchus masou masou; assembly: GCF_036934945.1. Classification (NCBI taxonomy): domain Eukaryota; kingdom Metazoa; phylum Chordata; class Actinopteri; order Salmoniformes; family Salmonidae; genus Oncorhynchus; species Oncorhynchus masou. The sequence goes on from NC_088235.1 coordinate 113,825,842, forward strand.
GCACACCATTAGACAGACAGCACACACCATCAGACAGACAGCACACCATCAGACAGACAGCACACCATCAGACAGACAGCACACACCATCAGACAGACAGCACACCATCAGACAGACGGCACACCATCAGACAGACAGCACACCATCAGACAGACAGCACACACCATTAGACAGACAGCACACCATCAGACAGACAGCACACCATCAGACAGACAGCACACACCATCTGACAGACAGCACACACCATCAGACAGACAGCACACACCATCAGACAGACAGCACACCATCAGACAGACAGCACACACCATCAAACAGACAGCACACACCATCAGACAGACAGCACACACCATCAGACAGACAGCACACCATCAGACAGACAGCACACCATCAGACAGACAACACACCATCAAACAGACAACACACCATCAGACAGACAGCACACCATCAGACAGACAGCACACCATCAGACAGACAGCACACCATCAGACAGACAGCACACACCATCAGACAGACAGCACACCATCAGACAGACAGCACACACCATTAGACAGACAGCACACCATCAGACAGACAGCACACCATTAGACAGACAGCACACACCATCAGACAGAGAGCACACACCATCAGACAGACAGCACACCATCAGACAGACAGCACACACCATCAGACAGACAGCACACACCATCAGACAGACAGCACACCATTAGACAGACAGCACACCATCAGACAGCACACACCATCAGACAGACAGCACACACCATCAGACAGACAGCACACACCATCAGACAGACAGCACACCATCAGACAGACAGCACACCATCAGACAGACAGCACACACCATCAGACAGACAGCACACCATCAGACAGACGGCACACCATCAGACAGACAGCACACACCATCAGACAGACAGCACACCATCAGACAGACAGCACACACCATCAGACAGACAGCACACCATCAGACAGACAGCACACCATCAGACAGACAGCACACACCATCAGACAGACAGCACACCATCAGACAGACGGCACACCATCAGACAGACAGCACACCATCAGACAGACAGCACACCATCAGACAGACAGCACACACCATCAGACAGACAGCACACCATCAGACAGACAGCACACCATCAGACAGACAGCACACACCATCAGACAGACAGCACACCATCAGACAGACAGCACACCATCAGACAGACAGCACACACCATCAGACAGACAGCACACACCATCAGACAGACAGCACACACCATCAGACAGACAGCACACACCATTAGACAGACAGCACACACCATTAGACAGACAGCACACACCATCAGACAGACAGCACACACCATCAAACAGACAGCACCCCATCAGACAGACAGCACACCATCAGACAGACAGCACACACCATCAGACAGACAGCACACACCATCAGACAGACAGCAAACACACCATCAGACAGACAGCACACACCATTAGACAGACAGCACACACCATTAGACAGACAGCACACACCATCAGACAGACAGCACACACCATCAAACAGACAGCACACACCATCAGACAGACAGCACACCATCAGACAGACAGCACACACCATCAGACAGACAGCACACCATCAGACAGACAGCACACACCATCAGACAGACAGCACACACCATCAGACAGACAGCACACACCATCAGACAGACAGCACACCATCAGACAGACAGCACACACCATCAGACAGACAGCACACACCATCAGACAGACAGCACACACCATTAGACAGACAGCACACACCATCAGACAGACAGCACACCATCAGACAGACAGCACACAGCATCAAACAGACAGCACACACCATCAGACAGACAGCACACCATCAGACAGACAGCACACCATCAGACAGACAGCACACACCATCAAACAGACAGCACACACCATCAGACAGACAGCACACCATCAGACAGACAGTACACCATCAGACAGACATCACACCATCAGACAGACAGCACACACCATCAAACAGACAGCACACACCATCAGACAGACAGCACACACCATCAGACAGACAGCACACCATCAGACAGACAGCACACACCATCAAACAGACAGCACACACCATCAGACAGACAGCACACCATCAGACAGACAGCACACCATCAGACAGACAGCACACACCATTAGACAGACAGCACACACCATCAGACAGACAGCACACCATCAGACAGACAGCACACACCATCAGACAGACAGCACACACCATCAGACAGACAGCACACACCATCAGACAGACAGCACACACCATCAGACAGACAGCACACCATCAGACAGACAGCACACCATCAGACAGACAGCACACACCATTAGACAGACAGCACACCATCAGACAGACAGCACACCATCAGCCAGACAGCACACCATCAGACAGACAGCACACCATCAGACAGACAGCACACACCATCAGACAGACAACACACCATCAGACAGACAACACACCATCAGACAGACAACACACCATCAGACAGACAGCACACCATCAGACAGACAGCACACCATCAGACAGACAGCGCACACCATCAGACAGACAGCACACCATCAGACAGACAGCACACACCATCAGACAGACAGCACACCATCAGACAGACAGCACACACCATCAAACAGACAGCACACCATCAGACAGACAGCACACACCATCAGACAGACAGCACACCATCAGACAGACAGCACACACCATCAGACAGACAGCACACCATCAGACAGACAGCACACCATCAGACAGACAGCACACCATCAGACAGACAGCACACCATCAGACAGACAGCACACACCATCAGACAGACAGCAGTCGGATAATTCTTCAGCGAATCTCACTGAGTGAAACATCCAGCAGCATCTCAGCCGGGACTTGATTTGAGATCGATCCCGAATGGCACCCTATCGCCTATATAGTGCAATACTTTTGACCAGAGCCCCATAGGCTAGTCGTACACTATAATAGGCGATAGGGTGCCATATGGACTTGATTTAGAGAATGTTTTTTTGTAAACAACAAAGCGCTCCCTCACTATCTCACCACTTCCCCCACAAGGAGAAGATATGGAAGAATCCCTGTTCATAGCAGTTCAGTGTAAATCCAGTGCTATGTTGTAATGAGATTTGGATGATGTATTGTGAGTGAATGAGATGCTTTTCCGGTAGCTTAGAGCGGCTGTAGCTCTAACAATGCACACTGTATCCCCTTCTATCCCTGGATTCGGGAGTCCTGAATGAAGACAGAGATGTCTCAAATGGAAACCTATCCCCTTCGTAGCGTACCAGGGCCCAGGGCTCTTATCGTTCAAAGTAAAGCGCTATATTGGGGATAGGGTGCCATTTGGAACTCAAACCCAGACTCGCTCCAGAACGACTGTTCAAAGTTGGTGTCTTTTTGTGTGTGTGTGCGTGTGTGTGTGTGTGTGTGTGTGTGTGTGTGTGCGTGTGTGTGTGAGGGGCTGAATTCGCATTAAAGCAGTACTATGGCTCTTTGAAACCAGGGCTTTCTCTGTGAAACACTCTCTTGACTAAGTGTGTGTGTGTCTGTCCTTCTCTACCTTGCCCTGTCACAAGGCCACACATGTAACTCAGGCTGATTACAGTCTGCTCATGTATACACTCTTAATGTAGCAGCTCTTAATGTAGCAGCTCTTAATGTAGCAGCTCTTAGTATAGCAGCTCTTAGTGTAGCAGCTCTTAGTGTAGCAGCTCTTAATGTAGCAGCTCTTAATGTAGCAGCTCTTAGTGTATCAGCTCTTAATGTAGCATCTCTTAATGTAGCAGCTCTTAATGTAGCAGCTCTTAGTGTAGCAGCTCTTAGTGTAGCAGCTCTTAATGTAGCAGCTCTTAATGTAGCATCTCTTAATGTAGCAGCTCTTAGTGTAGCAGCTCTTAATGTAGCAGCTCTTAATGTAGCAGCTCTTAGTGTAGCAGCTCTTAATGTAGCAGCTCTTAATGTAGCAGCTCTTAATGTAGCAGCTCTTAATGTAGCAGCTCTTAATGTGGCAGCTCTTAATGTGGCAGCTCTTAATGTATCAGCTCTTAATGTAGCAGCTCTTAATGTAGCAGCTCTTCATGTAGCAGCTCTTAATGTAGCAGCTCTTAATGTAGCAGCTCTTCATGTAGCAGCTCTTCATGTAGCAGCTCTTAATGTAGCAGCTCTTAATGTAGCAGCTCTTAATGTGGCAGCTCTTAATGTGGCAGCTCTTAATGTAGCAGTTCTTAATGTAGCAGCACTTAATGTAGCAGCTCTTAATGTAGCAGCTCTTAATGTAGCAGCTCTTAATGTAGCAGCTCTTCATGTAGCAGCTCTTAATGTAGCAGCTCTTCATGTAGCAGCTCTTAATGTAGCAGCTCTTAATGTAGCAGCTCTTAATGTAGCAGCTCTTAATGTAGCAGCTCTTAGTGTAGCAGCTCTTAGTGTAGCAGCTCTTAGTATAGCAGCTCTTAATGTAGCAGCTCTTAGTGTAGCAGCTCTTAGTGTAGCAGCGCTTAATGTAGCAGCTCTTAGTGTATCAGCTCTTAGTATAGCAGCTCTTAGTGTAGCAGCTCTTAATGTGGCAGCTCTTAGTGTAGCAGCTCTTAGTGTAGCAGCTCTTAATGTATCAGCTCTTGGTATAGCAGCTCTTGGTATAGCAGCTCTTAATGTAGCAGCTTTAAATGTAGCAGCTCTTAATGTAGCAGCTCTTAATGTGGCAGCTCTTAGTGTATCAGCTCTTGATGTGGCAGCTCTTAGTGTTTCAGCTCTTGGTATAGCAGCTCTTAGTGTAGCAGCTCTTAATGTAGCAGCTTTAAATGTAGCAGCTCTTAATGTATCAGCTCTTAATGTAGCAGCTCTTAATGTAGCAGCTCTTAATGTGGCATCTCTTAGTGTATCAGCTCTTAGTATAGCAGCTCTTAGTGTAGCAGCTCTTAATGTAGCAGCTTTAAATGTAGCAGCTCTTAATGTAGCAGTTCTTAATGTAGCAGCTCTTAATGTAGCAGCTCTTATATTAGCAGCTCTTAGTGTAGCAGCTCTTAGTGTAGCAGCTCTTAGTGTAGCAGCGCTTAATGTAGCAGTTCTTAGTATAGCAGCTCTTAGTATAGCAGCTCTTAGTGTAGCAGCTCTTAGTGTAGCAGCTCTTAATGTAGCACCTCTTAGTGAATAAGCTCTTAATGTATCAGCGCTTAATGTAGCAGCTCTTAATGTATCAGCTCTTAATGTAGCAGCTCTTAATGTAGCAGCTCTTCATGTAGCAGCTCTTAATGTAGCAGCTCTTAATGTAGCAGCTCTTAATGTATCAGCTCTTAATGTATCAGCTCTTAATGTAGAAGCTCTTAATGTGGCAGCTCTTAGTGTAGCAGCTCTTAATGTAGCAGCTCTTAATGTAGCAGCTCTTAATGTAGCAGCTCTTAATGTAGCAGCTCTTCATGTAGCAGCTCTTCATGTAGCAGCTCTTCATGTAGCAGCTCTTCATGTAGCAGCTCTTAATGTAGCAGCTCTTAATGTAGCAGCTCTTCATGTAGCAGCTCTTAATGTAGCAGCTCTTAATGTAGCAGCTCTTAGTGTATCAGCTCTTAGTGTAGCAGCTCTTAGTATAGCAGCTCTTAATGTAGCAGCTCTTAGTGTAGCAGCTCTTAGTGTAGCAGCGCTTAATGTAGCAGCTCTTAGTGTATCAGCTCTTAGTGTAGCAGCTCTTAGTGTAGCAGCTCTTAATGTGGCAGCTCTTAGTGTAGCAGCTCTTAGTGTAGCAGCTCTTAATGTATCAGCTCTTGGTATAGCAGCTCTTGGTATAGCAGCTCTTAATGTAGCAGCTCTTAATGTAGCAGCTTTAAATGTAGCAGCTCTTAATGTAGCAGCTCTTAATGTGGCAGCTCTTAGTGTATCAGCTCTTGATGTGGCAGCTCTTAGTGTATCAGCTCTTGGTATAGCAGCTCTTAGTGTAGCAGCTCTTAATGTAGCAGCTTTAAATGTAGCAGCTCTTAATGTATCAGCTCTTAATGTAGCAGCTCTTAATGTATCAGCTCTTAATGTAGCAGCTCTTAATGTAGCAGCTCTTAATGTGGCATCTCTTAGTGTATCAGCTCTTAGTATAGCAGCTCTTAGTGTAGCAGCTCTTAATGTAGCAGCTTTAAATGTAGCAGCTCTTAATGTAGCAGTTCTTAATGTAGCAGCTCTTAATGTAGCAGCTCTTAGTGTAGCAGCTCTTAGTGTAGCAGCTCTTAATGTAGCAGCTCTTAGTGAATAAGCTCTTAATGTATCAGCGCTTAATGTAGCAGCTCTTAATGTATCAGCTCTTAATGTATCAGCTCTTAATGTAGCAGCTCTTAATGTAGCAGCTCTTAATGTAGCAGCTCTTAATGTAGCAGCTCTTAGTGACGAAGCTCTTAATGTAGCAGCTCTTAATGTAGCAGCTCTTAATGTAGCAGCTCTTAGTGTAGCAGCGCTTAATGTAGCTGCTTTTAGTGTAACAGCTCTTAATGTAGCAGCTCTTAATGTATCAGCTCTTAATGTATCAGCTCTTAATGTAGCAGCTCTTAATGTATCAGCTCTTAGTGTAGCAGCTCTTAGTGTAGCAGCTCTTAGTGTAGCAGCGCTTAATGTAGCATCTCTTAGTGTAGCAGCTCTTAGTGTAGCAGCTCTTAGTGTAGCAGCTCTTAGTGTAGCAGCGCTTAGTATAAAATGTCCAGTTGCCATTAATACAAATTCCATCTAGACATCGTTGCCCTAGAACACACAAACTATACATACCTTGTCCTAAACATCAGCACCAACAGGTAACTTCCACAAAGCTGTGAACGATCTGAGACAATGCAAGAAGGGCCTTCTATGCCATCAAAAGGAACATAAAATTCAAGATACCAATTAGGATCTGGCTAAAAATAGTTGAATCAGTTATAGAGCCCATTGCCCTTTATGGTTGTGAGGTCTGAGGTCCGCTCAGCAACCAAGACTTCACAAAATGGGACAAACACCAAATTGAGACTAATGCAGGATTCTGCAAAAAAATATCCTCTGTGTACACCGTAAAACACCAAATAATGCATGCAGAGTAGAATTAGGCCGATACCCACTAATTATCAAAATCCAGAAAAGAGCCATTAAATTCTACTGCCACCTAAAAGGAAGTGATTCCCAAACCTTCCATAACAAAACCATCACCTACAGAGAGATAAACCTGGAGAAGAGTCCCCTAAGCAAGCTGGTCCTGGGGCTCTGTTCACAAACACAAACACACCCCACAGAGCCCCAGGACAACAACACAATTAATTCCAACCAAATCATGAGAAAACAAACAGATAATTACTTGACACATTGAAAATAATTTACAAAAAATACAGAGCAAACTAGAATGTTATTTGTCCCTAAACAGAGAGTACACAGTGGCAGAATACCTGACCACTTTGACTGACCGACAACGATGAGACAGCCTATAGGAAGGAGGTCAGAGACCTGGCTATGTGGTGCCATGACAACAACCTGTCCCTCAACGTGATCAAGACAAAGGAGATGATTGTGGACAACCGGAAAAGGAACACCGAGCACGTCCACATTCTCATCAACGGTGCTGCAGTGGAGCAGGTTGAGAGCTTCAAGTTCCTTGGTGTCCACATCAACAACAAACTAACATGGTCCAAACACACCAAGACAGTCGTGAAGAGGGCACGACAAAGCCTATTCCCCCTCAGGAGACTGAAAAGATTTGTAAAGGGGTCTCAGGTCCTCAAAAGGTTTTTCAGCTGCACCATCGAGAGCATCCTAACAGGTTACATCACTGCCTGGTATGGCACAAATAATTCAAAAACAAACCCAATTTTAATGAACTCCCATATCTACTGGCTGAAATACCACAGTGTGCCATCACAGCAGCAAGATTAGTGACCTGTTGCCACAAGAAAAGGTCAACCAGTGAAGAACAAACACCATTGTAAATACAACCCAAATTTATGTTGATTTATTTTCCCTTGTGTACCATTAACCATTTGTACATCGTTACAACACTGTATATATATATATATATATATATATATATATATATATATATATATATATATATATATATAATATGACATTTGAAAAGTCTTTATTCTTTTGGAACTTTTGTAAGTGTAATGTTTACTGTTCATTTTACATTGTTTATTTCACTTTTGTATAGTATCTGTTTAACCTGCTTTGGCAATATAAACATATGTTTCCCATGACAATAAAGCCCCTTGGATTGGAGGGTCTGTCACCAGATAGAGAGAGTAGAGAGACAGACAGAGACAGACAGAGACAGACAGACAGACAGACAGACAGACAGACAGACAGACAGACAGAGTAGAGAGAGACAGACAGACAGACAGAGTAGAGAGAGACAGACAGACAGACACAGACACAGACACAGAGTAAAGAGAGAGAGAGAGAGACAGACAGAGGCAGGCGTCAGCACCTGGCAGGTAGTCTCTCTGCCTGGCAGAACACACTACAAGGCTCAGAGATCCAGGCGGGAAGTCTCTCTGCCTGGCAGAACACACTACAAGGCTCAGAGATCCAGGCGGGAAGTCTCTCTGCCTGGCAGAACACACTACAAGGCTCAGAGATCCAGGCGGGAAGTCTCTCTGCCTGGCAGAACCCACTACAAGGCTCAGAGATCCAGGCGGGAAATCTCTGCCTGGCAGAACACACTACAAGGCTCAGAGATCCAGGCGGGAAGTCTCTCTGCCTGGCAGAACACACTACAAGGCTCAGAGATCCAGGCGGGAAGTCTCTCTGCCTGGCAGAACACACTACAAGGCTCAGAGATCCAGGCGGGAAGTCTCTCTGCCTGGCAGAACACACTACAAGGCTCAGAGATCCAGGCGGGAAGTCTCTCTGCCTGGCAGAACACACTACACGGCTCAGAGATCCAGGCGGGAAGTCTCTCTGCCTGGCAGAACACACTACAAGGTTCAGAGATCCAGGCGGGAAGTCTCTCTGCCTGGCAGAACACACTACAAGGTTCAGAGATCCAGGCGGGAAGTCTCTCTGCCTGGCAGAACACACTACAAGGCTCAGAGATCCAGGCGGGAAGTCTCTCTGCCTGGCAGAACACACTACAAGGCTCAGAGATCCTCCGGAGGCTTGGAGCTGCTCTCCCAACTGACTGAGCTGTCACTCAGACATACAGAGCTGGGCACTGGCCTGTGACAAGACAGACGCTCTGGACCTTTGGAGGTCTGAAAGTGTCTGGTGTATTGAGAGAGACAGAGAGAGAGAGAGACAGAGACAGAGAGAGAGAGAGAGAGACAGAGACAGAGAGAGAGAGAGAGACAGAGACAGAGACAGAGACAGAGACAGAGACAGAGAGAGAGAGAGAGACATCATCCTTAGCTCTGGCATCTTCCCCAATATTTGGAACCAAGGACTGATCACCCCAATCCACAAAAATGGAGACAAATTTGACCCCAATAACTACCGTGGAATATGCGTCAACAGTAACCTTGGGAAAATCCTCTGCATTATCATTAACAGCAGACTCGTACACTTCCTCAATGAAAACAATGTACTGAGCAAATGTCAAATTGGCTTTTTACCAAATTACCGTACAACAGACCATGTATTCACCCTGCACACCCTAATTGACAACCAAACAAACCTAAACAAAGGCAAAGTCTTCTCATGCTTTGTTGATTTCAAAAAAGCCTTCGACTCAATTTGGCATGAGGGTCTGCTATACAAACTGTTGGAAAGTGGTGTTGGGGGTAAAACATACGACATCATAAAATCCATGTACACAAACAACAAGTGTGCGGTTAAAATTGGCAAAAAACACACACATTTCTTCACACAGGGTCGTGGGGTTAGACAGGGATGCAGCTTAAGCCCCACCCTCTTCAACATATATATCAACGAACTGGCGCGGGCACTAGAAAAGTCTGCAGCACCCGGCCTCACCCTACTAGAATCTGAAGTCAAATGTCTGCTGTTTGCTGATGATCTGGTGCTTCTGTCACCAACCAAGGAGGGCCTACAGCAGCACCTAGATCTTATGCACAGATTCTGTCAGACCTGGGCCCTGACAGTAAATCTCAGTAAGACCAAAATAATGGTGTTCCAAAAAGGTCCAGTCACCAGGACCACAAATACAAATTCCATCTAGACACTGTTGCCCTAGAGCACACAAAAAACTATACATACCTTGGCCTAAACATCAGCGCCACAGGTAACTTCCACAAAGCTGTGAACGATCTGAGAGACAAGGCAAGAAGGGCATTCTATGCCATCAAAAGGAACATAAATTTCAACATACCAATTAGGATTTGGCTAAAAATACTTGAATCAGTCATAGAGCCCATTGCCCTTTATGGTTGTGAGGTCTGGGGTCCGCTCACCAACCAAGACTTCACAAAATGGGACAAACACCAAATTGAGACTCTGCACGCAGAATTCTGCAAAAATATCCTCAGTGTACAACGTAGAACACCAAATAATGCATGCAGAGCAGAATTAGGCCGATACCCACTAATTATCAAAATCCAGAAAAGAGCAGTTAAATTCTATAACCACCTAAAAGGAAGCGATTCCCAAACCTTCCACAACAAAGCCATCACCTACAGAGAGATGAACCTGGAGAAGAGTCCCCTAAGCAAGCTGGTCCTGGGGCTCTGTTCACAAACACACCCTACAGAGCCCCATGACAGCAGCACAATTAGACCCAACCAAATCATGAGAAAACAAAAAGATAATTACTTGACACACTGGAAAGAATTAACAAAAAAACAGAGCAAACTAGAATGCTATTTGGCCCTACACAGAGAGTACACAGCGGCAGAATACCTGACCACTGTGACTGACCCAAAATTAAGGAAAGCTTTGACTATGTACAGACTCAGCGAGCATAGCCTTGCTATTGAGAAAGGCCGACGTAGGCAGACATGGCTCTCAAGAGAAGACAGGCTATGTGCTCACTGCCCACAAAATGAGGTGGAAACTGAGCTGCACTTCCTAACCTCCTGCCCAATGTATGACCATATTAGAGAGACATATTTCCCTCAGATTACACAGATCCACAAAGAATTCGAAAACAAATCCAATTTTGAAAAACTCCCATATCTACTGGGTGAAATTCCACAGTGTGCCATCACAGCAGCAAGATTTGTGACCTGTTGCCACGAGAAAAGGGCAACCAGTGAAGAACACGCACCATTGTAAATACAACACATATCTATGCTTATTTATTTTATCTTGTGTCCTTTACCATTTGCACATTGTAAAAACACTGTATATATATATATATATAATATGACATTTGTAATGTCTTTATTGTTTTGAAACTTCTGTATGTGTGATGTCTACTGTTAATTTTTATTGTTTATTTCACTTTATATATTATATACCTTACTTGCTTTGGCAATGTTAACACATGTTTCCCATGCCAATAAAGCCCCTTGAATTGAATTGAATTGAATTGAGAGAGAGACAGAGACAGAGACAGAGAGAGAGAGAGAGAGAGAGAGAGAGAGAGACAGAGACAGAGAGAGAGAGAGACAGAGACAGAGACAGAGAGAGAGAGAGAGAGAAAGAGGGAGAGAGAGAGAGACAGAGACAGAGAGAGAGAGAGAGAGACAGAGACACAGAGAGAGAGAGAGACAGAGAGACAGAGACAGAGAGAGAGAGAGACAGAGAGAGAGAGAGACAGAGACAGAGAGAGAAAGAGGGAGAGAGAGAGAGAGACAGAGAGAGACAGAGACAGAGAGAGAGACAGAGAGAGAGAGAGAGAGAGAGAGAGAGAGAGAGAGTAGAAAGAGAGAGAGAGAGTAGAAAGAGAGAGAGAGAGTAGAAAGAGAGAGAGAGACAGAGAGAGAGTAGAAAGAGAGAGAGTAGAAAGAGAGAGACAGAGAGAGTAGAAAGAGAGAGACATGCAGAATTCTGCAAAAATATTCTCCGTGTACAACGTAGAACACCAAATAATGCATGCAGAGCAGAATTAGGCCGATACCCACTAATTATCAAAATCCAGAAAAGAGCTGTTAAATTCTACAACCATCTAAAAGGAAGCGATTCCCAAACCTTCCATAACAAAGCCATCACCTACAGAGAGATGAACCTGGAGAAGAGTCCCCTAAGCAAGCTGGTCCTGGGGCTCTGTTCATAAACACAAATACACCCCACAGAGCCCCAGGACAGCAGCACAATTAGACCCAACCAAATCATGAGAAAACAAACAGATAATTACTTTACACAGAATTAACACAAAAAAACAGAGCAAACTAGAATGCTATTTGGCCTTAAACAGAGAGTGCACAGTGGCAGAATACCTGACCACTGTGACTGACCCAAACTTAAGGAAAGCTTTGACTATGTACAGACTCAGTGAACATAGCCTTGCTATTGAGAAAGGCCGCCGTAGGCAGACATGGCTCTCAAGAGAAGACAGGCTATGTGCTCACTGCCCACATAATGAGGTGGAAACTGAGCTGCACTTCCTAACCTCCTGCCCAATGTGACCATAATAGAGAGACATATTTCCCTCAGATTACACAGATCGACAAAGAATTCGAAAACAAACCCGATTTTGATAAACTCCCATATGTACTGGGTGAAATACCACAGTGTGCCATCACAGCAGCAAGATGTGTGACCTGTTGCCACAAGAAAAGGGCAACCAGTGAAGAACAAACACCATTGTAAATACAACCCATATTTATGCTTATTTATTTTCCCTTGTGTACTTTAACCATTTGTACATTGTTACAACATTGAATATATAATATATATATATATATATATGACATTTGTAATGTCTTTATTGTTTTGAAACTTCTGTGTGTGTAATGTTTACTGTTCATTTTGATTGTTTATTTCACTTTTGTATATTATCTACCTCACTTGCTTTGGCAATGTTAACACATGTTTCCCATGCCAATAAAGCCCCTTGAATTGAATTGAGAGAGAGAGAGTCAGGAACACATACTGGATTCTACCCTCTACAACATACCCCCCACTTCAAATCAAAACTTAAAACCTACAACCTGATTTTGGACGGAATTACGGAATCACCTGGAAGGTTCACAACTACCAAGATTTATTTCTCTATACAGCAAATTCTCTGGAAAACAACAGAAACCTGAAAACCCCATCCAACCTGGAACTGAGTGAGTAATGCTTAGTCCGAAACTATATTTTAAAAGCCAAAAGCCAAGAAGAAAAATACACAACATTACTTTATAAGGACTGAATTCTAACATAATTCTGCCAAACTTGATACAGCTTCAACTAGCACTGACGTGTCAAGTGAGAGGTGTCAAAGCCCATTAGCCCAACAATGGCAGGAGAGTCACACAGTCTACCCCAACCAAATGGAGAGGCCTTAGAGGCTCCCTCCCACTGTTCAGAGGTAATTAAAATACAGTACCCTTTGCATGTAAAGAATGATAAGTCAAGAAAAGATTACAAAATGAAGCTCCTTATGGAAAATCAAGAGACACTTTTTGCTGACTATTACAAAAATGGGAACATCAGCAACCTTATCTTCCACACAAACCATCCCCTGGCATGGCACAGTGCTATATTAGCACACTACCCCTTTGTTAAGAGAGGGGGGGTTAACGAGGGCTGGAAACTCAGAATACTTGATAACGAGGACTCTGAGTCAAGTAATATTAATATCTATAAGTCCGGAACAGTGATGGTACAGAGTAACCCCAAACAGTTTCAGCTGGACTTTCACCTAATCAAAGTATTAGCCCAGCAGGAGAAGCTCTCCCTTGATAAAGATACCCCCACACCGAGCGGGTCAGACCAGACCTCTTCACTATGTAACCCCACAGACAAGCAACCCCCAGCGGAGAGTCAACCTCCCAGCAAAGATTACCACTCCCTCATTGAAATGAAGGACAAATTCACCCAGCTGGAGATAAGGCAGGTGGAGCTGGAACAGCAGGTGATTACACTTCAGTCAGCACAGACCCAGACAACAGCCCAGCACAACAACAGCCCCTTAACCAGACCAGGAGAGCTGGAGGTGGACAGAGACATATCTGCACTTTGGACAGTGGTGAGACAAATACAACAGGAGAAAGAGGAGCAGAACAGAGCACTAGAGGAGAGTATCAGACTGCTGGTGGAGGAGAGGTTGAGGGGGATGGAGGCGAGGGTGAGGGGGATGGAGGAGAGGTTGAGGGGGATGGAGGAGAGGTTGAGGGGGACGGCGTGTGACAGAGAACAACCCACTAGAGAGGTGGCCACCCCCACAGAGAAGCAAGCAGAACAGCCCACCTCAGCACCCAACAAAAGTCTCGACACCACAGCAGAACAGACAAATGAAGAACCCCAAGCCCGCCGGCTCTCACTCCCTCTGAGCACCCCCCCTGTCAGCCACCCTGATAGCCCTTCTGATAACCCCCCCACACCCACTGAGGACAAACACAAGACACAGATTGTACTACTTATGGACTCAAATGGGAAATATATAGAAGAAAAAAACTTTTTCCCAAACACAGTGTATCTAAACTCTGGTGTCCAAACACCCAGAGCGCCCTAGACCTTCTGTCTGAGGCCAAACTAGGCTCACCCAGCCACATAATAATACACACAGGCACAAACGACCTGAGGGCACAACAGGAAAGAGTGGCCACAGCACTGAAGGGAGTGATTGAAAAGGCCTCTTCTACTTTCCCCAACGCACAAGTGGTTATCTCCACCCTGCTACCACGAAAAGACTTCCACCCTGCCACAATACAGCGGGTAAACGCAAGTATTTCCCGTGACTGTGCCTCAAAACCAAACGTTTTCCTGGCCCACCACTCCACCCTGGACTTGAACAGTCTCTATGACCAGGTCCACCTCTACAAGGCAGCAGTGCCCATCTTTGCCCGAACTCTAAAGGACATCGCTCTCAAACGTATCCCCAACACTTCACACAGGAGCAACAGATCAATAGACACCCCACCCAGACCAGCGAGACACCCTCCCAGACCTGCAGGACCCCCCCGGACCTACACATAGAGGACCCACGCCAAGAGGAATTACATCCAGACCACCGCACACCCAGACACATCCACACCCCTACCCCAACCAATCAACACCCCCCACGTCAACCATGCCCACACCCCATTTAGGCCCCCTCAGATCAGACCTATGCCACTCCTGCCCACCCCATGCACCCCACCCCCGCAAAGAGGGCCTCAACATGGAAGCCACACATACGCCCAGGTAGTGAGCGGGCAAACAGTCCCAACCCCCACTCTCACACTCGCCCAAGCCAATGGCATGTACCAGATGCTCAGCAGGCTCTGCTCACACTTACTGGCCTGAGGCCAAACCACGACCAACAACATTGGACCCTTTATGGAACAAAAAGCCTTTACTATTTCATCCTGGAATATCCAAGGCCTGAGGTCATCTGCCTTTGGCCTGAAGAGCAGAAACCCGGACTTCACCAAAGAAATCGGTAATACAGACATTGTCATCCTGCAAGAAACCTGGTATAGAGGAGACAGACCCACTGGATGCCCTCTAGGTTACAGAGAGCTGGTAGTCCCATCCACAAAACTACCAGGTGTGAAACAGGGAAGGGACTCGGGGGGTATGCTAATTTGGTATAGAGCAGACCTAACTCACTCCATTAAATTAATCAAAACAGGAACATTCTACATTTGGCTAGAAATTCAAAAGGAAATTATCCTAACAGAGAAAAATGTCCTCCTGTGTGCTACCTATATCCCCCCACTAGAATCCCCATATTTTAATGAAGACAGCTTCTCCATCCTGGAGGGGGAAATCAATCATTTCCAGGCCCAGGGACATGTACTAGTCTGTGGCGACCTAAATGCCAGAACCGGACAAGAACCTGACACCCTCAGCACACAGGGGGACAAACACCTGCCTGGAGGTGACAGCATTCCCTCCCCCGTATGCCCCCCTAGGCACAACTATGACAACATAACCAACAAAAACGGGTCACAACTCCTGCAGCTCTGTCGCACGCTGGGTATGTACATAGTCAATGGTAGGCTTCGAGGGGACTCCTATGGTAGGTACACCTATAGCTCATCTCTTGGCAGTAGTACTGTAGACTACTTTATCACTGACCTCAACCCAGAGTCTCTCAGAGCGTTCACAGTCAGCCCACTGACACCCCTATCAGACCACAGCAAAATCACAGTCTACCTAAACAGAGCAATACTCAACCATGAGGCATCAAAGCCAAAGGAACTGAGTAACATTAAGAAATGCTATAGATGGAAGGAATGCAGTTTGGAAACCTACCAAAAAACAATTAGGCAACAACAAATTCAATCCCTTTTAGACAATTTCCTGGGTAAAACGTTCCACTGTAATAGTGAAGGTGTAAACTTGGCAGTAGAAAATCTTAACAGTATATTTGACCTCTCAGCTTCCCTATCAAATCTAAAAATCTCAAATAGAAAACCGAAGAAAATTAACAACAATGACAAATGGTTTGATGAAGAATGCAAAAATCTAAGAAAGAAATTGAGAAACCTGTCCAACCAAAAACATAGAGACCCGGAAAACCTGAGTCTACGCCTTCACTATGGTGAATCACTAAAACAATACAGAAATACACTACGAAAAAAGAAGGAACAGCATGTCAGAAATCAGCTCAATGTAATTGAAGAATCCATAGACTCTAACCACTTCTGGGAAAATTGGAAAACACTAAACAAACAACAACACGAAGAGTTATCTATCCAAAATGGAGATGTATGGGTAAACCACTTCTCCAATCTTTTTGGCTCTATAACAAAGAATAAAGAGCAAAAACATATACATGATCAAATACAGATCTTAGAATCAACTATTAAAGACTACCAGAACCCACTGGATTCTCCAATTACATTGAATGAGTTACAGGACAAAATAAAAACCCTCCAACCCAAAAAGGCTTGTGGTGTTGATGGTATCCTCAATGAAATGATCAAATATACAGACAACAAATTCCAATTGGCTATACTAAAACTCTTTAACATCATCCTTAGCTCTGGCATCTTCCCCAATATTTGGAACCAAGGACTGATCACCCCAATCCACAAAAATGGAGACAAATTTGACCCCAATAACTACCGTGGAATATGCGTCAACAGTAACCTTGGGAAAATCCTCTGCATTATCATTAACAGCAGACTCGTGCACTTCCTCAATGAAAACAATGTACTGAGCAAATGTCAAATTGGCTTTTTACCAAATTACCGTACAACAGACCATGTATTCACCCTGCACACCCTAATTGAAAACCAAACAAACCAAAACAAAGGCAAAGTCTTCTCATGCTTTGTTGATTTCAAAAAAGCCTTCGACTCAATTTGGCATGAGGGTCTGCTATACAAACTGATGGAAAGTGGTGTTGGGGGTAAAACATACGACATCATAAAATCCATGTACACAAACAACAAGTGTGCAGTTAAAATTGGCAAAAAACACACAAATTTCTTCACACAGGGTCGTGGGGTTAGACAGGGATGCAGCTTAAGCCCCACCCTCTTCAACATATATATCAACGAACTGGCGCGGGCACTAGAAAAGTCTGCAGCACCCGGCCTCACCCTACTAGAATCTGAAGTCAAATGTCTGCTGTTTGCTGATGATCTGGTGCTTCTGTCACCAACCAAGGAGGGCCTACAGCAGCACCTAGATCTTATGCACAGATTCTGTCAGACCTGGGCCCTGACAGTAAATCTCAGTAAGACCAAAATAATGGTGTTCCAAAAAGGTCCAGTCACCAGGACCACAAATACAAATTCCATCTCGACACTGTTGCCCTAGAGCACACAAAAAACTATACATACCTTGGCCTAAACATCAGTGCCACAGGTAACTTCCACAAAGCTGTGAACGATCTGAGAGACAAGGCAAGAAGGGCATTCTATGCCATCAAAAGGAACATAAATTTCAACATACCAATTAGGATTTGGCTAAAAATACTTGAATCAGTCATAGAGCCCATTGCCCTTTATGGTTGTGAGGTCTGGGGTCCGCTCACCAACCAAGACTTTACAAAATGGGACAAACACCAAATTGAGACTCTGCACGCAGAATTCTGCAAAAATATCCTCCATGTACAACGTAGAACACCAAATAATGCATGCAGAGCAGAATTAGGCCGATACCCACTAATTATCAAAATCCAGAAAAGAGCTGTTAAATTCTATAACCACCTAAAAGGAAGCGATTCCCAAACCTTCCACAACAAAGCCATCACCTACAGAGAGATGAACCTGGAGAAGAGTCCCCTAAGCAAGCTGGTCCTGGGGCTCTGTTCACAAACACACCCTACAGAGCCCCATGACAGCAGCACAATTAGACCCAACCAAATCATGAGAAAACAAAAAGATAATTACTTGACACATTGGAAAGAATTAACAAAAAAACAGAGCAAACTAGAATGCTATTTGGCCCTACACAGAGAGTACACAGCGGCAGAATACCTGACCACTGTGACTGACCCAAAATTAAGGAAAGCTTTGACTATGTACAGACTCAGCGAGCATAGCCTTGCTATTGAGAAAGGCCGCCGTAGGCAGACATGGCTCTCAAGAGAAGACAGGCTATGTGCTCACTGCCCACAAAATGAGGTGGAAACTGAGCTGCACTTCCTAACCTCCTGCCCAATGTATGACCATATTAGAGAGACATATTTCCCTCAGATTACACAGATCCACAAAGAATTCGAAAACAAATCCAATTTTGAAAAACTCCCATATCTACTGGGTGAAATTCCACAGTGTGCCATCAGAGCAGCAAGATTTGTGACCTGTTGCCACGAGAAAAGGGCAACCAGTGAGGAACAAACACCATTGTAAATACAACCCATATCTATGCTTATTTATTTTATCTTGTGTCCTTTACCATTTGTACCTTGTAAAAACACTGTATATATATATATATAATATGACATTTGTAATGTCTTTATTGTTTTGAAACTTCTGTATGTGTGATGTCTACTGTTAATTTTTATTGTTTACCTTACTTGCTTTGGCAATGTTAACACATGTTTCCCATGCCAATAAAGCCCCTTGAATTGAATTGAATTGAATTGAATTGAGTAGAAAGATAGAGACAGAGAGAGAGTAGAAAGAGAGAGAGAGAGAGAGTAGAAAGAGAGAGAGTGAGAGAGAGAGAGACAGAGACAGAGAGAGAGACAGTAGAAAGAGAGAGAGAGAGAGAGAGAGAGAGAGAGGGAGAGAGAGGGAGACAGAAAGAGGGAGACAGAGAGAGAGGGAGAGAGAGTAGAAAGAGAGAGAGAGAGGAGAGGGAGAGAGAGAGAGAGGGAGAGAGGGAGACAGAGAGAGAGAGGGAGACAGAGAGGGAGAGGGAGAGAGGGAGACAGAGAGAGAGGGAGAGAGAGAGAGAGGGAGACAGAGAGAGAGAGGGAGAGAGGGAGACAGAGAGAGAGAGGGAGACAGAGAGAGAGGGAGAGAGAGAGAGAGCGAGACAGAGAGAGACAGAGAGAGAGAGAGAGGGAGAGGGAGACAGAGAGAGAGAGAGGGAGACAGAGAGAGAGAGAGAGAGGGAGAGGGAGACAGAGAGAGAGAGAGAGAGAGAGAGAGGGGGAGAGAGAGAGAGAGGGAGACAGAGAGAGAGGGAGAGAGAGAGGGAGACAGAGAGAGAGAGGGAGACAGAGAGAGAGAGGGAGACAGAGAGAGAGAGAGAGAGAGAGAGGGAGAGGGAGACAGAGAGAGAGAGAGGGAGAGAGGGAGAGAGAGAGAGAGAGAGAGAGAGAGGGAGAGGGAGACAGAGAGAGGGAGACAGAGAGAGAGAGAGGGAGACAGAGAGAGAGAGAGAGAGAGAGAGAGAGAGAGGGAGAGAGTTTGCCAGTGTGTGTGGGCATGTTGTATTTTATTCGGATCCCCATTAGCTGTAGTGAAAGTAGCAGCTACTCTTCCTGGGGTCCACACAGAACATGACATAATACAGAACATTAATAGACAAGAACAGCTCAAGGACTGAACTACATACATTTAAAATGTCACACATACTGCAGCCTACGTATCAATACATACACACAAAACATCGAGGTTTAAATAGGGTAGAGGCATTGTGCCCGTGAGGTGTTGCGTTATCTGTTCTTAAAAGAAAAACAGGTTTTCTGGTCACTTGAGCAATCTGAAATCATGGCTCTAAATAAGGAATACCTTGTTTTGAACTGTGTGTGTGTTTGGGAGTTGGCCGTGGGGAGACATGATGAAGAGGTATATCATTCAGACTCCCTGTGTATGCAGGGATTTTTCTGCCATTGAAGTCTTTGAGCGTTTTTTTGTCAAAACAGTGAAAAAAAATGAAGAAAAAAATGAAGAAAAAAATAATAATAATATATATATATATATATTGTATAGATATATATATATATATATATATATATATATATATATATATATATATTGTATAGATATATTTTTGTGTATGAATTTTCTGGATATAGTAAACTGCTTTCAATGTTTAAAAGGGTAATGTCTGCTTCCAGATCCCACTCTCAAACACGTAGATCCCCTGAACTCAGCTCACTCTCCAGATCACACTCTCAAACACGTAGATCCCCTGAACTCAGCTCACTCTCCAGATCACACTCTCAAACACGTAGATCCCCTGAACTTAGCTCACTCTCCAGATCCCACTCTCAAACACGTAGATCCCCTGAACTTAGCTCACTCTCCAGATCACACTCTCAAACACCTCGATCCCCTGAACGCAGCTCACTCTCCAGATCACACTCTCAAACACCTAGATCCCCTGAACGCAGCTCACTCTCCAGATCACACTCTCAAACACAGATCCCCTGAACTCAGCTCACTCTCTAGATCACACTTTCAAACACAGATCCCCTGAACTCAGCTCACTCTCCAGATCACACTCTCAAACACAGATCCCCTGAACTTAGCTCACTCTCCAGATCCCACTCTCAAACACAGATCCCCTGAACTCAGCTCACTGTCCAGATCCCAATCACCTGGATACTGATCACCTGTTCACACACCTGTATGTCATTACCACACACTATTTAGTTCAGTTCTTTGCACCCCATTGTGAGTTATTGTTTGTTTTGTGACTCCTAGTTGTTGCTCATGGTTTTCCTGTACTTTAATCCTCCTGTGTATGATAGTTGTCGCCTGCCTCACTAACGACACCTTTTGCCTATTCCCTGCCTGTACTTTCACCTATTTCCTATTGCCTGATCTCCCGGACTGGACTACGTTACTAGCCTTTTCCCTGCCTGTACTGTTGCCTTTTTGGACCCCCTGTGTATAACCTTCTGCCTGCCCCTGGACCCAGCTATCTGCCCCTGGACCCAGCTGTCTGCCCCTGGACCCAGCTATCTGCCCCTGGACCCAGCTACCTGCCCCTGGACCCAGCTACCTGCCCCTGGACCCAGCTACCTGCCTCCTCATGTCTATGACCTTCTGCCTGTGTATGACCTTATGCCTGCCCCTGGACCCAGCTATCTGCCCCTGGACCCAGCTATCTGCCCCTGGACCCAGCTACCTGCCTCCTCATGTCTATGACCTTCTGCCTGTGTATGACCTTATGCCTGCCCCTGGACCCAGCTATCTGCCCCTGGACCCAGCTATCTGCCCCTGGACCCAGCTACCTGCCCCTGGACCCAGCTACCTGCCCCTGGACCCAGCTACCTGCCTTCTCATGTCTATGACCTTCTGCCTGTGTATGACCTTATGCCTGCCCCTGGACCCAGCTACCTGCCCCTGGACCCAGCTACCTGCCTCCTCCTGTGTATGACCTTCTGCCTGCCCCTGGACCCAGCTACCTGCCTCCCTCTGTGTATGACCTTCTGCCTGCCCCTGGACCCAGCTACATGCCTCCTCCTGTGTATGACCTTCTGCCTGCCCCTGGACCCAGCTACCTGCCTCCTCCTGTGTATGACCTTCTGCCTGCCCCTGGACCCAGCTACATGCCTCCTCCTGTGTATGACCTTCTGCCTACCCCTGGATTGCCTGGATATCCCGAATAACGTTACTAGCCTTTTCCCTGTCTGTACTGTTGCATACCAGTACATACCACGGCTCCTGCCACGCCCACCACCTAAAGCCCTTCTTTTAGTTGTTGTTTTGTTCCATAAGAAACTCTGTGTATCTGACTCCCGTGTGTGTAGTGGTGCTGTGACGTCACAGTCTCATTGCGTCGTCGTGACGACTCAGAGCTTCTACAACGGAGGAAACTAGGCAGCAGGTGTAAACTGAACCGTGTTCTCTAGTAGAGGTCGTTCAGGCTCTTGAAGTGCTGAGTCTGATTGGTTCCTACAGGATCGTCCCGGATACCGGGGCCCTTTAGAAAATGGGTCAGGACAGGAGACCTATTAGACGCTAGGGTAGTCTATGGGTGTTGACTTAATGGCACATTAGTCCCTACATAGCGCACTACATTTGAACAGGGTCTGTATTAGGGCTTTGGTAAAAACGTAGTGCACTCACGTAGGGGATATAGGGTGCCATTTCATACACACCCTATTGGTCAGGGTAGTAATCTCCAATAGGTCCATTTCAGACACACCCTATTGGTCAGGGTAGTAATCTCCAATAGGTCCATTGATCCTGTCTGCTGCTGGAGGCACAGAGTGCTCCCTGTCCTTCTCTATCAAACAGACAACTGTATTCTCTGTTCGGGCCAGACAACTAGTTCTGCCTGTGTCTGGGTTTGCTTGACATGCAACCGTAGTTCCGCACCGGTCGATACAACAGGATGTGTTGCGTTCAAATCTGTCTATCACACGTCACTACATCACTTTTTTAAGACCTTGCAGAGTGGACTCATAGAGGCATATTGATTAGACTCCCAACTGTGGACTGTACTGACTACACTGTGCTGTTCCGTACCTTTAAATGTACATCTTACGGCTGGTTTCTAGTCCGTCAGGCCACATGTTTGTTGACAGTTGTCGCCATGACATCATGGACAGTCTATTGTCGTCCGACATCAAACTATGAACAAAATTCTAAACGCCAAAACGACAGTTTGCACGACATCGGCAGACTGGCGGTTCAAATAGCATACCTGCTCTATTTGCACACAAATAAACTAACCTGTTTAAAAATGTAATTACAATATGTTCATCTAGCAAGCCAGGCAACTAAAAGCAACTTTTGAAACAATGTTTAAGTTCATTGCTAGCTAGCTAGCTGGCTAGCATGTTCAAAAATGAGGACCAGAACAGATCTATAACAATAATGAATTACAAGATCATTATTTACAAGGTAATGACAAGCAAAAAAAAAAGAAAAAAAAAGGCTAATTTAAAGTTGTGAATGTGACAACACAAAAAGCAGAACATTCTGTCTGTGAAATGTAGAATTTATTGACGCCGTCGCAACGACAGAGTCAACGTTGACACTGTTTCATGTCTGTGCGACAAGAAAACACATGGACTATCTAACAGACAGAGTATAACTGTTATTTTGACCAGCGACACTTGTCGAATTCTCATTTGTCTACAGACACGTCGTTAGACGTTAGTATGAACCCGCCTTTTATTTATCAACCAAATGGCATCCCGGCTTTCTGTTCTGAAGATCCATTTCCTTTCTCTTCTTTTTTTAAGGTAATCAATGATTGAGAAAAAAAAAGTTGTTGGCTGGAACATTCCAAGGCCAATGCCATTGGTTGTTATCAGAGAAATGGTTCTATTGATTCCTGGTTGTCTGACTTAGTTCCACCAATACTGGTAGATACATGAACACGGGTAGATACATGAACACTGGTAGATACATGAACACGGGTAGATAAATGAACACGGGTAGATAAATGAACACGGGTAGATAAATGAACACGGGTAGATAAATGAACACGGGTAGATACATGAACACTGGTAGATACATGAACACGGGTAGATACATGAACACTGGTAGATACATGAACACGGGTAGATAAATTAACACTGGTAGATACATGAACACTGGTAGATACATGAACACGGGTAGATACATGAACACTGGTAGATACATGAACACTGGTAGATACATGAACACGGGTAGATACATGAACACGGGTAGATACATGAACACGGGTAGATACATGAACACGGGTAGATACATGAACACTGGTAGATACATGAACACTGGTAGATACATGAACACGGGTAGATACATGAACACTGGTAGATACATGAACACGGGTAGATACATGAACACGGGTAGATACATGAACACTGGTAGATAAATTAACACTGGTAGATAAATGAACACTGTTAGATACATGAACACTGGTAGATACATGAACACTGGTAGATACATGAACACGGGTAGATAAATGAACACTGGTAGATACATGAACACTGGTAGATACATGAACACTGGTAGATACATTAACACTGGTAGATACATGAACACGGGTAGATACATGAACACTGGTAGATACATGAACACTGGTAGATACATGAACACGGGTAGATACATGAACACTGGTAGATACATGAACACTGGTAGATACATGAACACTGGTAGATACATGAACACGGGTAGATACATGAACACGGGTAGATACATGAACACTGGTAGATACATGAACACTGGTAGATACATGAACACTGGTAGATACATGAACACGGGTAGATACATGAACACTGGTAGATACATGAACACTGTTAGATACATGAACACTGTTAGATACATGAACACTGGTAGATACATGAACACTGGTAGATACATGAACACTGGTAGATACATGAACACGGGTAGATACATGAACACTGTTAGATACATGAACACTGGTAGATACATGAACACTGGTAGATACATGAACACTGGTAGATACATGAACACGGGTAGATACATGAACACGGGTAGATACATGAACACGGGTAGATACATGAACACTGGTAGATACATGAACACTGTTAGATACATGAACACTGGTAGATACATGAACATGGGTAGATAAATGAATACTGGTAGATACATGAACATGGGTAGATAAATGAATACTGGTAGATACATGAACATGGGTAGATACATGAACACTGGTAGATACATGAACACGGGTAGATACATGAACACGGGTAGATAAATGAACACGGGTAGATACATGAACATGGGTAGATAAATGAATACTGGTAGATACATGAACATGGGTAGATACATGAACACTGTTAGATACATGAACACTGGTAGATACATGAACACGGGTAGATACATGAACACTGGTAGATACATGAACACGGGTAGATACATGAACACTGGTAGATACATGAACACTGGTAGATACATGAACACGGGTAGATACATGAACATGGGTAGATAAATTAATACTGGTAGATACATGAACACTGGTAGATACATGAACACTGGTAGATACATGAACACTGTTAGATACATGAACACTGGTAGATACATGAACACGGGTAGATACATGAACACGGGTAGATACATGAACACTGGTAGATAAATGAACACGGGTAGATACATGAACACGGGTAGATACATGAACACGGGTAGATACATGAACACGGGTAGATACATGAACACGGGTAGATACATGAACACGGGTAGATAAATGAACACGGGTAGATACATGAACACTGGTAGATACATGAACACTGGTAGATAAATGAACACTGGTAGATACATGAACACGGGTAGATACATGAACACGGGTAGATACATGAACACGGGTAGATACATGAACACTGGTAGATACATGAACACGGGTAGATACAGCATGAAAGATGCCACTATGGATGGACCTGACATTGATGTTTTCATCTAAGTCCGCCTCCCCATTTTGATACCCTTAAAAGAGGAATTTAGATAGCATGGTTACTGTAGCTGTGATCCCTGCTGGGTAAACATAGAACATTCTAGCTATTCTTCATTCTAGAGGTAAAATTGATTTCTCTTGAGATATTCTTTTTTTATAGCCTACTCTTTTTTTTAGGAGTGAGATGATTTTCAGGCTGAGAAATATGGGTGATCAATATTTATTTCTAGACGATGTAGTAAACTACAGCCTAAACATATTTCCTTATAACTGCCCAGATAACTGCCCATACATAGGCTATAGCCTGCTGTATTTAATTGAGACAGCACGCTCACCTCGCAGGCCTTGCATAAGTATTCATCCCCCCTTGCCATTTTTCCTATTTTGTTGCATTACAACCTCTAATTTCAATGGATAATTATTTGGATTTCATGTAATGGACAAACACAAAATAAAAAATTGATGAAGTGAAAAAAATGTTTTAAAATATTCAAAAAAACTTAAAAACTGTAAAGTGGTGTGCAAATGTATTCACCCCCTCTGCTATGAAGCCACTAAATAAGATCTGCTGCAACCAGTCACCTTCAGAAGTCACATAAATAGTTAAATAAAGTCCACCTGTGTGCAATCTAATTGTCACATGATCTGTCAAATGATCTCAGTATATATATATATACCTGTTCTGAAAGGCCCCAGGGTTTGCAACACCACTAAGCAAGCGGCACCATGAAGACCAAGCAGCTCTCTAAAACAGGGTCAGGGACAAAGTTGTGCAGAAGTACAGATCAGGGTTGGGTTATAAAAAAGTATATGAAACTTTGAACATCCCACGGAGCACCATTAAATCCATTATTAAAAATGGAACGAATGTGGCACTACAACAAACCTGTCAAGAGAGGGCCGTCCACCAAAACTCACAGACCAGGCAAGGAGGGCGTTAATCAGAGAGACAACAAAGAGACCAAAGATAACCCTGAAGGAGCTGCAGAGCTCCACAGCGGAGATTGGAGTATCTGTCCATAGGACCACTTTAAGCCGTACACTCCACAGAGCTTGGCTTTATGGAAGAATGGCCAGAAAAAAGCCATTGCTTAAAGAAAAAAATAAGCAAACACGTTTGGTGTTCGCCAAAAGGCATGTGGGAGACTCCCCAAACATATGGAAGAAGGTACTCTGGTCAGATGAGACTAAAATGTAGCTTTTTGGCCATCAAGGAAAACGCTATGTCTGGCACAAACCCAACACCTCTCATCACCCCGAGAACAACAATATTTTTCATTGGCAGGGACTGGGAAACTGGTCAGAATTGAAGGAATGATTGATGGTGCTAAATACAGGGATATTTTTGAGGGAAACCTGTTTCAGTCTTCCAGAGATTTGAGACTGGGACAGAGGTCCCTATGCATACTGCTAAAGCAACACTCAAGTGGTTTAAGGGGAAACATTTAAATGTCTTGGAATGGCCTAGTCAAAGCCCAGACCTCAATCCAATTGAGAATCTGTGGTTTGACTTACAGATTGCTGTACACCAGCGGAACCCATCCAACTTGAAGGAGCTGGAGCAATTTTGCCTTGAAGAATGGGCAAAAATCCCAGTGGCTAGATGTGCCAAGTTTAAAGAGATGTACCCCAAGAGAACTGCAGCTGTAATTGCTGTACAAGGTGGCTCTACAAAGTATTGACTTTGAGGGAATAAATAGTTATGCACGCTCAAGTTTTCAGTTGTTTTTTTGCATTATTTCTTGTTTGTTTCACAATTAAAAATTATTTAATAACAGC
Source organism: Oncorhynchus masou masou (assembly GCF_036934945.1). NCBI lineage: Eukaryota > Metazoa > Chordata > Actinopteri > Salmoniformes > Salmonidae > Oncorhynchus > Oncorhynchus masou. The sequence goes on from NC_088235.1 coordinate 113,853,290, forward strand.
GACACTTGCTATGTTTTGCATATAGGATATAGCATACGTACCTTTTAGGAGACAAATAAATGGGTCATTAATACCAGGACGCAACATTCGCCATTTTCCTTTTCAATGATGAGACCATTTTGTGATTGCTATTGGTTTGGGGAACTTCCACTTCTTTCCATTACCAAACAAATGTATTGATAGACACTGTCGTAAATTACAGTTGCATCATATTTAAGTTAATTTCATATTTAAATGTACTGTCACGTGATTCTCCACCCCATGTAGACACCCTACTCTACAGTATTTCGACGAGACCAGACATACTAGACACACTTGAACCCCAAACTAGGAGAGGAGAAGTTGTCGCAGCGAATTCTGTCTGAATAATAACAACAACAACAATAACAAAATGCAACACAATAGGTAGGCTAATGCATACAAAGCAAAAAGATGACCGTTTCCAACTAACCTGCGGGGAAACCAAAATATTTCCATTCCACAGTCGTCTGTCTGACTGCCCGCCCACAGCATGAAAAATGCAGACTGGAATGCAGTTCTCTATTTCATACAACCCTTATGAAAAAAACACACATTTCACTTTCTGGCTAATGGTGCCTGGGGTTCTAATTCAGAACAAATCTCTTTCCTGATATTAGAACCGTTCTCTTCCCCCTCTTCTCCCAGCGATCATTGGTTAAATCCCTCTTCCCCCAGCAGTCATTGGTTAAATCCCTCTTCCCCCAGCAGTCATTGGTTCAATCCCTCTTCTCCCAGCAGTCATTGGTTAAATCGCTCTTCTCCCAGCAATCATTGGTTAAATCCCTCTTCTCCCAGCAGTCATTGGTTAAATCCCTCTTCTCCCAGCAGTCATTGGTTCAATCCCTCTTCCCCCAGGAGTCATTGGTTAAATCCCTCTTCTCCCAGCAGTCATTGGTTAAATCCCTCTTCTCCCAGCAGTCATTGGTTCAATCCCTCTTCCCCCAGCAGTCATTGGTTAAATCCCTCTTCTCCCAGCAGTCATTGGTTAAATCCCTCTTCTCCCAGCAGTCATTGGTTAAATCCCTCTTCTCCCAGCAGTCATTGGTTCAATCGCTCTTCTCCCAGCAGTCATTGGTTGAGAGGCCATGCAGGATCCGGAAGCTGGGGCTTTCTTTAACGATGATGTGTGATTGGTTAATAATGAAAGAGTTACTGAATTATTTAGTCTGCATGGGAGTCTTGTTTGTGCAGCGCAGCACAGTGCTTCTCTCTGTGTGTGGCATTCTATATATAACCCAGAGAGGATGCCTGGCTCTGCCATTTAAAATTAAAACAACAAACACCTCTGTGGCTTTGCTTTCAACATGACTTTATCTAATATTGAGGAATGCCAACTGTTTGATCCCTTCAATTCATCACGCTATTTAATTCATAGACTTCGTAACACATCTCCTTCAGGGTTTTCAACCCAATCTGACGAAAGAGCTTTCTTGATAGATGACTATCTAAGTTTTAGATATTTCTTTATCTTTTTATGTGAACTAGAGACAATTAGGTTACAGTGAGAGTCTAGATGATCTGGCTGTGGGAGAATAGAGGAGAAGGATACATATATTAAGTAATGCTCCTATTGCCAGAGGAGCCTGAGTGAGTATGACTGCCCTCCGCAGTGGCTGGCATAGACAGGGTAATGGGATCGAGATCAAGCTGCTGGTGGCCAGTTCTGTCAGAGTGGCAGACCAGGCAGCGGGTACCCCGCTGGGCAGTAGCACTGTGTCTAATACTGTAGGCGCTAATACTGCAGGCTCCAATACTGCAGGCTCTAATACTGCAGGCTCTAATAGTGAAGGCTCTAATAGTGAAGGCTCTAATACTGCAGGCTCCAATACTGCAGGCGCTAATACTGCAGACTCTAATACTGCAGGCTCTAATACTGCAGGCTCTAATACTGCAGGCGCTAATACTGCAGGCTCTAATAGTGAAGACTCTAATAGTGCAGGCTCCAATACTGCAAGCTCTAATACTGCAGGCGCTAATACTGCAGGCTCTAATACTACAGGCTCCAATACTTCAGGCTCTAATACTGCAGGCTCTACTACTACAGGCTCCAATACTGCAGGCTCTAATAGTGCAGGCTCTAATACTACAGGCTCCAATACTGCAGGCTCTAATACTGCAGGCTCTAATACTACAGGATCTAATACTGCAGGCTCTAATAGTGCAGGCTCTAATACTACAGGATCTAATACTGCAGGCTCTAATAGCACAGTCTCCCCTGTCTTCGAGGCTCCACACTGCAGGTTTAGTGATTAGGGAACAATATAAAACTAGTGGATTACTGTTGATTATTATTCTGGATTATCCCATTCCCCATGTACAATACATTACACTGCCAGTGTATTAGTCATCGTTTTCCAGTGTTTGCTGTTAAAAAAACATTATGAACACTCTGTTCTTCCCATGACATCGACCGACCAGGTGAATCCAGGTGAAGTCTATGATCCCTTATTGATGTCACCTGTTAAATCCACTTCAATCAGTGGAGGTGAAGGGGAGGAGACGGGTTAAAGAAGGATTTTGAAGCATTGAGACAATTGAGACATGGACTGTGTGTGTGTGCCATTCAGAGGGTGAATGGGCCAGACAAAAGATTGAAGTGCCTTTGAACGGGGGTATGGTAGTAGGTGCCAGGCACAACTGACAACGCTGCTGGGTTTTTCACGCTCAACAGTTTCCTGTTTGTATCAAGAATGGTCCACCACCCAATGGACATCCAGCCAACCTAACCCAACTGTGGGAAGCATTGGAGTCAACATGGACCAGCATCCCTGTGGAACGGCTCCACAGTCCTCAACAACACCTTGTAGAGTCCAACTCAATATTAGGAAGGTATTCTTAATGTTTTGCGTAGACGTTAATCTACCACTCTGCTGGCATTATCTAACAATAATGTGTAAAGATGATAGATTTGTTAGCTATTCATATTAATTGCTATAACCTGCTACGAATGTAGAAGATACAATGCACAGAAGCAGCTTCTTGAAATCATGTGTAGCTTCCTATCAGATGTTACGAGTACTTCAGTACATGTTCACCATCAGGTCTATTGGCAGGATTAGACACAATAGCCTGGCCGCTCTGACTGTACACAAGGCTAATCCCATCAGATATGTACTGTACTGGGTTCAGTCAGATATCTACTGTACTGGGTTCAGTCAGATATCTACTATACTGTACTGGGTTCAGTCAGATATCTACTGTACTGGGTTCAGTCAGATATCTACTATACTGTACTGGGTTCAGTCAGATATCGACTGTACTGGGTTCAGTCAGATATCTACTATACTGTACTGGGTTCAGTCAGATATCTACTGTACTGGGTTCAGTCAGATATCGACTATACTGTACTGGGTTCAGTCAGATATCTACTGTACTGGGTTCAGTCAGATATCTACTCTACTGTACTGGGTTCAGTCAGATATCGACTATACTGTACTGGGTTCAGTCAAATATCTACTGTACTGTACTGGGTTCAGTCAGATATCGACTGTACTGGGTTCAGTCAGATATCTACTATACTGTACTGGGTTCAGTCAGATATCTACTGTACTGGGTTCAGTCAGATATCGACTATACTGTACTGGGTTCAGTCAGATATCTACTGTACTGGGTTCAGTCAGATATCTACTCTACTGTACTGGGTTCAGTCAGATATCGACTATACTGTACTGGGTTCAGTCAGATATCTACTGTACTGGGTTCAGTCAGATATCGACTATACTGTACTGGGTTCAGTCAGATATCTACTGTACTGGGTTCAGTCAGATATTAACTGTACTGGGATAAGTCAGATATCTACTGTACTGGGTTCAGTCAGATATCTACAGTACTGGGTTCAGTCAGATATCTACTATACTGTACTGGGTTCAGTCAGATATCTACTCTACTGTACTGGGTTCAGTCAGATATCATCTATACTGTACTGGGTTCAATCAAATATCTACTGTACTGTACTGGGTTCAGTCAGATATCAACTGTACTGGGTTCAGTCAGATATCTACTATACTGTAATGGGTTCAGTCAGATATCTACTGTACTGGGTTCAGTCAGATATCTACTCTACTGTACTGGGTTCAGTCAGATATCTACTGTACTGGGTTCAGTCAGATATCTACTATACTGTACTGGGCTCAGTCAGATATCTACTGTACTGGGTTCAGTCAGATATCTACTCTACTGTACTGGGTTCAGTCAGATATCTACTATACTGTACTGGGTTCAGTCAGATATCTACTGTACTGGGTTCAGTCAGATATCTACTGTACTGGGTTCAGTCAGATATCTACTATACTGTACTGGGTTCAGTCAGATATCTACTATACTGTACTGGGTTCAGTCAGATATCTACTCTACTGTACTGGGCTCAGTCAGATATCTACTCTACTGTACTGGGTTCAGTCAGATATCGACTATACTGTACTGGGTTCAGTCAGATATCTACTATACTGTAATGGGTTCAGTCAGATATCTACTGTACTGGATTCAGTCAGATATCTACTGTACTGTACTGGGTTCAGTCAGATATCAACTGTACTGGGTTCAGTCAGATATCTACTATACTGTACTGGGTTCAGTCAGATATCTACTGTACTGGGCTCAGTCAGATATCTACTATACTGTACTGGGTTCAGTCAGATATCTACTATACTGTACTGGGTTCAGTCAGATATCTACTGTACTGTACTGGGTTCAGTCAGATATCAACTGTACTGGGTTCAGTCAGATATCTACTATACTGTACTGGGTTCAGTCAGATATCTACTGTACTGGGCTCAGTCAGATATCTACTCTACTGTACTGGGTTCAGTCAGATATCAACTGTACTGGGTTCAGTCAGATATCTACTGTACTGGGTTCAGTCAGATATCTACTATACTGTACTGGGTTCAGTCAGATATAATCTATACTGTACTGGGTTCAATCAAATATCTACTGTACTGTACTGGGTTCAGTCAGATATCAACTGTACTGGGTTCAGTCAGATATCTACTATACTGTACTGGGCTCAGTCAGATATCTACTGTACTGGGTTCAGTCAGATATCTACTATACTGTACTGGGTTCAGTCAGATATCTACTGTACTGGGTTCAGTCAGATATCTAATATACTGTACTGGGTTCAGTCAAATATCTACTGTACTGTACTGGGTTCAGTCAGATATCAACTGTACTGGGTTCAGTCAGATATCTACTATACTGTACTGGGTTCAGTCAAATATCTACTGTACTGTACTGGGTTCAGTCAAATATCAACTGTACTGGGTTCAGTCAGATATCTACTGTACTGGGCTCAGTCAGATATCTAATCTACTGTACTGGGTTCAGTCAGATATCTACTGTACTGGGTTCAGTCAGATATCATCTATACTGTACTGGGTTCAATCAAATATCTACTGTACTGTACTGGGTTCAGTCAGATATCAACTGTACTGGGTTCAGTCAGATATCTACTATACTGTACTGGGTTCAGTCAGATATCTACTGTACTGGGTTCAGTCAGATATCTACTATACTGTACTGGGTTCAGTCAGATATCTACTATACTGTACTGGGTTCAGGCAGATATCTACTGTACTGGCTTCAGTCAGATATCTGCTATACTGTACTGGGTTCAGACAAATATCTACTATACTGTACTGGGCTCAGTCAGATATGTACTGTACTGGGTTCAGTCAGATATCTACTGTACTGGGTTCAGTCAGATATATACTATACTGAGTTCAGTCAGATATCTACTATACTGTACTGGGCTCAGTCAGATATCTACTGTACTGGGTTCAGTCAGATATCAACTGTCCTGTACTGGGTTCAGTCAGATATCAACTGTCCTGTACTGTAATGGCTTCAGTCAGATATCTACTCTACTGTACTGGGTTCAGTTCGTTAACACTCTACAGTCCTCAAGGCCGTTATAACACTCCCCAGTCCTCAAGGCCGTTAACACTCCACAGTCCTCAAGGCCGTTAACACTCTACAGTCCTCAAGGCCGTTAACACTCCACAGTCCTCAAGGCCGTTAACACTCTACAGTCCTCAAGGCCGTTAACACTCCACAGTCCTCAAGGCCGTTATAACTCTCCACAGTCCTCAAGGCTGTTATAACACTCCACAGTCCTCAAGGCCGTTAACTCTCCACAGTCCTCAAGGCCGTTATAACACTCCACAGTCCTCAAGGCCGTTAACACTCCACAGTCCTCAAGGCCGTTAACACTCCACAGTCCTCAAGGCCGTTGACACTCCACAGTCCTCAAGGCCGTTAACTCTCCACAGTCCTCAAGGCTGTTAACTATCCACAGTCCTCAAGGCCGTTAACTCTCCACAGTCCTCAAGGCCGTTAACACTCCACAGTCCTCAAGGCCGTTAACACCCCACAGTCCTCAAGGCCGTTATAACTCTCCACAGTCCTCAAGGCTGTTTACTCCACAGTCCTCAAGGCCGTTATAACTCTCCACAGTCCTCAAGGCCGTTAACACTCCACAGTCCTCAAGGCCGTTAACTCTCCACAGTCCTCAAGGCCATTAACACTCCACAGTCCTCAAGGCCGTTATAACACTCCACAGTCCTCAAGGCCGTTATAACTCTCCACAGTCCTCAAGGCTGTTCACTCCACAATCCTCAAGGCCGTTAACTCTCCACAGTCCTCAAGGCCGTTAACACTCCACAGTCCTCAAGGCCGTTATAACACTCCACAGTCCTCAAGGCCGTTAACTCTCCACAGTCCTCAAGGCCGTTAACACTCCACAGTCCTCAAGGCCGTTAACACTCTACAGTCCTCAAGGCCGTTAACACTCCACAGTCCTCAAGGCCGTTAACACTCTACAGTCCTCAAGGCCGTTAACACTCCACAGTCCTCAAGGCCGTTATAACTCTCCACAGTCCTCAAGGCTGTTATAACACTCCACAGTCCTCAAGGCCGTTAACTCTCCACAGTCCTCAAGGCCGTTATAACACTCCACAGTCCTCAAGGCCGTTAACACTCCACAGTCCTCAAGGCCGTTAACACTCCACAGTCCTCAAGGCCGTTGACACTCCACAGTCCTCAAGGCCGTTAACTCTCCACAGTCCTCAAGGCTGTTAACTATCCACAGTCCTCAAGGCCGTTAACTCTCCACAGTCCTCAAGGCCGTTAACACTCCACAGTCCTCAAGGCCGTTAACACCCCACAGTCCTCAAGGCCGTTATAACTCTCCACAGTCCTCAAGGCTGTTTACTCCACAGTCCTCAAGGCCGTTATAACTCTCCACAGTCCTCAAGGCCGTTAACACTCCACAGTCCTCAAGGCCGTTAACTCTCCACAGTCCTCAAGGCCATTAACACTCCACAGTCCTCAAGGCCGTTATAACACTCCACAGTCCTCAAGGCCGTTATAACTCTCCACAGTCCTCAAGGCTGTTCACTCCACAGTCCTCAAGGCCGTTAACTCTCCACAGTCCTCAAGGCCGTTAACACTCCACAGTCCTCAAGGCCGTTATAACACTCCACAGTCCTCAAGGCCGTTAACTCTCCACAGTCCTCAAGGCCGTTATAACACTCCACAGTCCTCAAGGCCGTTAACACTCCACAGTCCTCAAGGCCGTTATAACACTCCACAGTCCTCAAGGCCGTTAACTCTCCACAGTCCTCAAGGCCGTTATAACACTCCACAGTCCTCAAGGCCGTTAACACTCCACAGTCCTCAAGGCCGTTAACACTCCACAGTCATCAATGCCATTGACACTCCACAGTCCTCAAGGCCGTTAACTCTCCACAGTCCTCAAGGCTGTTAACTATCCACAGTCCTCAAGGCCGTTAACTCTCCACAGTCCTCAAGGCCGTTAACACTCCACAGTCCTCAAGGCCATTAACACTCCACAGTCCTCAAGGCCGTTAACTCTCCACAGTCCTCAAGGCCGTTATAACACTCCACAGTCCTCAAGGCCGTTATATCACTCCACAGTCCTCAAGGCCGTTAACTCTCCACAGTCCTCAAGGCCGTTAACTCTCCACAGTCCTCAAGGCCGTTAACACTCCACAGTCCTCAAGGCCGTTAACTCTCCACAGTCCTCAAGGCCGTTAACTCTCCACACTCCTCAAGGCCGTTAACACTCCACAGTCCTCAAGGCCGTTAACTCTCCACAGTCCTCAAGGCCGTTATAACACTCCACAGTCCTCAAGGCCGTTAACACTCCACAGTCCTCAAGGCCGTTAACACTCCACAGTCCTCAAGGCCGTTGACACTCCACAGTCCTCAAGGCCGTTAACTCTCCACAGTCCTCAAGGCTGTTAACTATCCACAGTCCTCAAGGCCGTTAACTCGCCACAGTCCTCAAGGCCGTTAACACTCCACAGTCCTCAAGGCCATTAACACTCCACAGTCCTCAAGGCCGTTAACTCTCCACAGTCCTCAAGGCCGTTATAACACTCCACAGTCCTCAAGGCCATTATATCACTCCACAGTCCTCAAGGCCGTTAACTCTCCACAGTCCTCAAGGCCGTTAACACTCCACAGTCCTCAAGGCCGTTAACACTCCACAGTCCTCAAGGCCGTTATAACACTCCACAGTCCTCAAGGCCGTTATAACACTCCACAGTCCTCAAGGCCGTTAACTCTCCACAGTCCTCAAGGCCGTTAACTCTCCACAGTCCTCCAGGCCGTTAACTCTCCACAGTCCTCAAGGCCGTTAACTCTCCACAGTCCTCAAGGCCGTTAACACTCCACAGTCCTCAAGGCCGTTATAACTCTCCACAGTCCTCAATGCCATTAACTCTCCACAGTCCTCAAGGCCGTTAACTCTCCACAGTCCTCAAGGCCGTTAACTCTCCACAGTCCTCAAGGCCGTTAACTCTCCACAGTCCTCAAGGCCGTTAACACTCCACAGTCCTCAAGGCCGTTATAACACTCCACAGTCCTCAAGGCCGTTAACTCTCCACAGTCCTCCAGGCCGTTAACTCTCCACAGTCCTCCAGGCCGTTAACTCTCCACAGTCCTCAAGGCCGTTAACTCTCCACAGTCCTCAAGGCCGTTAACACTCCACAGTCCTCAAGGCCGTTATAACTCTCCACAGTCCTCAATGCCATTAACTCTCCACAGTCCTCAAGGCCGTTAACTCTCCACAGTCCTCAAGGCCGTTATAACTCTCCACAGTCCTCAAGGCTGTTTACTCCACAGTCCTCAAGGCCGTTGTAACTCCCCACAATCCTCAAGGCCGTTAACACTCCACAGTCCTCAAGGCCGTTAACTCTCCACAGTCCTCAAGGCCATTAACACTCCACAGTCCTCAAGGCCGTTATAACACTCCACAGTCCTCAAGGCCGTTATAACTCTCCACAGTCCTCAAGGCTGTTCACTCCACAGTCCTCAAGGCCGTTAACTCTCCACAGTCCTCAAGGCCGTTAACACTCCACAGTCCTCAAGGCCGTTATAACACTCCACAGTCCTCAAGGCCGTTAACTCTCCACAGTCCTCAAGGCCGTTATAACACTCCACAGTCCTCAAGGCTGTTAACACTCCACAGTCCTCAAGGCCGTTAACACTCCACAGTCCTCAAGGCCGTTGACACTCCACAGTCCTCAAGGCCGTTAACTCTCCACAGTCCTCAAGGCTGTTAACTATCCACAGTCCTCAAGGCTGTTAACTCTCCACAGTCCTCAAGGCCGTTAACACTCCACAGTCCTCAAGGCCATTAACACTCCACAGTCCTCAAGGCCGTTAACTCTCCACAGTCCTCAAGGCCGTTATAACACTCCACAGTCCTCAAGGCCATTATATCACTCCACAGTCCTCAAGGCCGTTAACTCTCCACAGTCCTCAAGGCCGTTAACTCTCCACAGTCCTCAAGGCCGTTAACTCTCCACAGTCCTCAAGGCCGTTAACTCTCCACAGTCCTCAAGGCCGTTAACACTCCACAGTCCTCAAGGCCGTTAACACCCCACAGTCCTCAAGGCCGTTATAACTCTCCACAGTCCTCAAGGCTGTTTACTCCACAGTCCTCAAGGCCGTTATAACTCTCCACAGTCCTCAAGGCCGTTAACACTCCACAGTCCTCAAGGCCGTTAACTCTCCACAGTCCTCAAGGCCATTAACACTCCACAGTCCTCAAGGCCGTTATAACACTCCACAGTCCTCAAGGCCGTTATAACTCTCCACAGTCCTCAAGGCTGTTCACTCCACAGTCCTCAAGGCCGTTAACTCTCCACAGTCCTCAAGGCCGTTAACACTCCACAGTCCTCAAGGCCGTTATAACACTCCACAGTCCTCAAGGCCGTTAACTCTCCACAGTCCTCAAGGCCGTTATAACACTCCACAGTCCTCAAGGCCGTTAACACTCCACAGTCCTCAAGGCCGTTAACACTCCACAGTCCTCAAGGCCGTTAACTCTCCACAGTCCTCAAGGCCGTTAACTCTCCACAGTGCTCAAGGTCGTTAACACCAATTTCTTCTCATTTCAGGCCACAATCGGAATAGACTTCCTATCAAAAACGATGTACTTGGAAGACCGAACGGTAAGTAGCTCAATCTAAAAAAAAAACAGAAAAAGTGAATTTGCTCCTAATCCACATCTCTTTACTGACATTTCAATGTCAACACTAGGTCCAGATCTTGTCCCTGTGTAATATCGTCACCTCTCAGTGTTAGATATACAGGTGTGTTAGATATACAGGTGTGTTAGATATACAGGTGTGTTAGATATACAGGTGTGTCAAACGTCACCTCAGTGTTAGATATACAGGTTTGTTAGATATACAGGTTTGTTAGATATACAGGTGTGTTAGATATACAGGTGTGTTAGATTTACAGGTGTGTTAGATGTACAGGTGTGTTAGATATACAGGTGTGTTAGATATACAGGTGTGTTAGATGTACAGGTGTGTTAGATGTACAGGTGTGTTAGATATACAGGTGTGTTTGATATACAGGTGTGTTAGATATACAGGTGTGTCAAACGTCACCTCAGTGTTAGATATACAGGTGTGTTGGATATACAGGTGTGTTAGATATACAGGTGTGTTAGATGTACAGGTGTGTTAGATATACAGGTGTGTTAGATATACAGGTGTGTTAGATATACAGGTGTGTTAGGTTTACAGGTGTGTTAGATTTAAAGGTGTGTTAGATTTAAAGGTGTTAGATTTACAGGTGTGCTAGATATACAGGTGTGTTAGATATACAGGTGTGTTAGGTTTACAGGTGTGTTAGATTTAAAGGTGTGTTAGATTTAAAGGTGTTAGATTTACAGGTGTGCTAGATTTTCAGGTGTGTTAGATATACAGGTGTGTTAGATATACAGGTTTGTTAGATATACAGGTGTGTTAGATATACAGGTGTGTTAGATATACAGGTGTGTTATATATACAGGTGTGTTAGATATACAGGTGTGTTATATATACAGGTGTGTTATATTTACAGGTGTGTTATATTTACAGGTGTGTTATATTTACAGGTGTGTTATATTTACAGGTGTGTTAGATATGCAGGTGTGTTATATTTACAGGTGTGTTATATTTACAGGTGTGTTATATTTACAGGTGTGTTATATTTACAGGTGTGTTAGATATACAGGTGTGTTAGATATACAGGTGTGTTAGATATACAGGTGTGTTAGATATACAGGTGTGCTAGATATACAGGTGTGTTAGATATACAGGTGTGCTAGATATTCAGGTGTGTTATATTTACAGGTGTGTTAGATATACAGGTGTGTTAGATATACAGGTGTGTTAGATATACAGGTGTGTTAGATATACAGGTGTGCTAGATATTCAGGTGTGTTAGATATACAGGTGTGTTAGATATACAGGTGTGTTAGATATACAGGTGTGTTAGATTTACAGGTGTGTTAGATATACAGGTGTGTTAGATATACAGGTGTGTTATATTTACAGGTGTGTTAGATATACAGGTGTGTTATATTTACAGGTGTGTTAGATATACAGGTGTGTTAGATTTACAGGTGTGTTAGATATACAGGTGTGTTAGATATATAGGTGTGTTATATTTACAGTTGTGTTAGATATACAGGTGTGTTATATTTACAGGTGTGTTATATTTACAGGTGTGTTAGATATACAGGTGTGTTAGATATACAGGTGTGTTAGATATACCGGTGTGTTAGATATACAGGTGTGTTAGATATACAGGTGTGTTAGATATACAGGTGTGTTAGATATACAGGTGTGCTAGATATTCAGGTGTGTTAGATATACAGGTGTGTTAGATATACAGGTGTGTTAGATATACAGGTGTGTTAGATTTACAGGTGTGTTAGATATACAGGTGTGTTAGATATACAGGTGTGTTATATTTACAGGTGTGTTAGATATACAGGTGTGTTATATTTACAGGTGTGTTAGATATACAGGTGTGTTAGATATACAGGTGTGTTAGATATACAGGTGTGTTATATTTACAGGTGTGTTAGATATACAGGTGTGTTATATTTACAGGTGTGTTAGATATACAGGTGTGTTAGATATACAGGTGTTTTAGATATACAGGTGTGTTATATATACAGGTGTGTTAGATGTACAGGTGTGTTAGATGTACAGGTGTGTTAGATATACAGGTGTGTTAGATGTACAGGTGTGCTAGCTATACAGGTGTGCTAGCTATACAGGTGTGTTATATATACAGGTGTGTTAGATGTACAGGTGTGTTAGATGTACAGGTGTGTTAGATATACAGGTGTGTTAGATGTACAGGTGTGCTAGCTATACAGGTGTGCTAGCTATACAGGTGTGTTAGATATACAGGTGTGTTAGATATACAGGTGTGTTAGATTTAAAGGTGTGTTAGATATACAGGTGTGTTAGATCTACAGGTGTGTTAGATATACAGGTGTGTTAGATATACAGGTGTGTTAGATTTAAAGGTGTGTTAGATTTACAGGTGTGTTAGATATACAGTTGTGTTAGATTTAAAGGTGTGTTAGATTTAAAGGTGTGTTAGATATACAGGTGTGTTAGATCTGCAGTCCTCATGCCACCTTGCAGCATGCCTAAGGCATGTTCACGCAGATGAGCAGGGACCCTGGGCATCTTTATTTTGGTGTTTTTCAGAGTCAGTAGAAAGGCCTCTTTAGTGTCCTAAGTTTTCATAACTGTGACCTTAATTGCCTACCATCTGTAAGCTGTTAGTGTCCTAACGACCGTTCCACAGGTGCATGTTCATTACTTGTTTATGGTTCATTGAACAAGCATGGGAAACAGTGTTTCAACCCTTTACAATGAAGATCTGTGAAGTTATTTGGATTTTTACGAATTATCTTTGAAAGACAGGGAACTGAAGAAGGGACGTTTCTTTTTTTGTTCATGAGTTTAGGTGTCCCAAATGGCACCCTATTCCCCATAGGGCTCAGTAGTGCACTACATAGGGAATGGGATGCCGTTTGGGATGCAAACCACGGTTTGTGGGTCTTACACCCTTAAGTTATACAGTGATTGGTCCTCACACACACACACACACACACACACACACACACACACACACACACACACACACACACACACACACACACACACACACACACACACACACACACACACACACACACACACACACACATCAATTGAAGTAGGCCTGACATTGATGTCATGTTCCACGGTATAAGGAATGTAAATGTATTCAATGTAACGTGTGTCTGTCTGCGCTGAATCTTGGCACGTATTTCACATACCCTGACATTGAGAAGGTGTCAATGGGGATACAGGGGTGTGAGTTTATGTTAATATACTTTGTGTTGGTAATACTTTGTGTGTATGTGTGTGTGTGTGTGTGTGCGTGTGTGTGTGTGTGTGTGTGTGTGTGTGTGTGTGTGTGTGTGTGTGTGTGTGTGTGTGTGTGTATGCGTTCCAGTGATGTACAATACGCCAGTGTGGACATGGTGATTAATCTGACTGTCTCAGGTGTGTCTCTCTGATCCCCAGGTGTGTCTCTCTGATCCCCAGGTGTGTGTCTCTGATCCCCAGGTGTCTCTCTGATCCCCAGCTGTGTCTCTCTGATCCCCAGGTGTGTCTCTCTGATCCCCAGGTGTGTCTCTCTGATCCCCAGGTGTGTCTCTCTGATCCCCAGGCATCTCTCTGATCCCCAGGTGTCTCTCTGATCCCCAGGTGTGTCTCTGATACCCAGGCATCTCTCTGATCCCCAGGTGTGTCTCTCTGATCCCCAGGTGTTTCTCTCTGATCCCCAGGTGTCTCTCTGATCCCCAGGTGTCTCTCTGATCCCCAGGTGTGTCTCTCTGATCCCCAGGTGTGTCTCTCTGATCCCCAGGTGTGTCTCTCTGATCCCCAGGTGTCTCTCTGATCCCCAGGTGTGTCTCTCTGATCCCCAGGTGTGTCTCTCTGATCCCCAGGTGTGTCTCTCTGATCCCCAGGTGTGTCTCTCTGATCCCCAGGTGTCTCTCTGATCCCCAGGTGTCTCTCTGATCCCCAGGTGTCTCTCTGATCCCCAGGTGTGTCTCTCTGATCCCCAGGTGTGTCTCTCTGATCCCCAGGTGTGTCTCTCTGATCCCCAGGTGTGTCTCTCTGATCCCCAGGTGTGTCTCTCTGATCCCCAGGTGTCTCTCTGATCCCCAAGTGTGTGTCTCTGATCCCCAGCTGTGTCTCTCTGATCCCCAGGTGTGTCTCTCTGATCCCCAGGTGTGTCTCTCTGATCCCCAGGTGTGTCTCTCTGATCCCCAGGTGTGTCGCTCTGATCCCCAGGTGTGTCTCTCTGATCCCCAGGTGTGTCTCTCTGATCCCCAGGTGTGTCTCTCTGATCCCCAGGTGTGTCTCTCTGATCCCCAGGTGTGTCGCTCTGATCCCCAGGTGTGTCTCTCTGATCCCCAGGTGTGTGTCTCTGATCCCCAGGTGTGTCTCTCTGATCCCCAGGTGTGTCGCTCTGATCCCCAGGTGTGTCGCTCTGATCCCCAGGTGTGTCTCTCTGATCCCCAGGTGTCTCTCTGATCCCCAGGTGTGTCTCTGATCCCCAGGTGTGTCTCTGATCCCCAGGTGTCTCTCTGATCCCCAGGTGTGTCTCTCTGATCCCCAGGTGTCTCTCTCTGATCCCCAGGTGTCTCTCTGATCCCCAGGTGTGTCTCTCTGATCCCCAGGTGTGTGTCTCTGATCCCCAAGTGTGTGTCTCTGATCCCCAGCTGTGTCTCTCTGATCCCCAGGTGTGTCTCTCTGATCCCCAGCTGTGTCTCTCTGATCCCCAGGTGTGTGTCTCTGATCCCCAGGTGTGTCTCTCTGATCCCCAGGTGTCTCTCTGATCCCCAGGTGTGTCTCTCTGATCCCCAGGTGTCTCTCTGATCCCCAGGTGTGTCTCTCTGATCCCCAGGTGTGTGTCTCTGATCCCCAAGTGTGTGTCTCTGATCCCCAGGTGTGTCTCTCTGATCCCCAGGTGTGTCTCTCTGATCCCCAGCTGTGTCTCTCTGATCCCCAGGTGTGTGTCTCTGATCCCCAGGTGTGTCTCTCTGATCCCCAGGTGTCTCTCTGATCCCCAGGTGTCTCTCTGATCCCCAGGTGTCTCTCTGATCCCCAGGTGTGTCTCTCTGATCCCCAGGTGTGTCTCTCTGATCCCCAGGTGTGTCTCTCTGATCCCCAGGTGTGTCTCTCTGATCCCCAGCTGTGTCTCTCTGATCCCCCAGGTGTGTCTCTCTGATCCCCAGGTGTGTCTCTCTGATCCCCAGGTGTGTCTCTCTGATCCCCAGGTGTGTCTCTCTGATCCCCAGGTGTGTCTCTCTGATCCCCAGGCATCTCTCTGATCCCCAGGTGTGTCGCTCTGATCCCCAGGTGTGTCTCTCTGATCCCCAGGTGTCTCTCTGATCCCCAGGTGTGTCTCTGATCCCCAGGTGTGTCTCTGATCCCCAGGTGTCTCTCTGATCCCCAGGTGTGTCTCTCTGATCCCCAGGTGTCTCTCTCTGATCCCCAGGTGTCTCTCTGATCCCCAGGTGTGTCTCTCTGATCCCCAGGTGTGTGTCTCTGATCCCCAAGTGTGTGTCTCTGATCCCCAGGTGTGTCTCTCTGATCCCCAGGTGTCTCTCTGATCCCCAGGTGTCTCTCTGATCCCCAGGTGTCTCTCTGATCCCCAGGTGTGTCTCTCTGATCCCCAGGTGTGTCTCTCTGATCCCCAGGTGTGTCTCTCTGATCCCCAGGTGTGTCTCTCTGATCCCCAGCTGTGTCTCTCTGATCCCCCAGGTGTGTCTCTCTGATCCCCAGGTGTGTCTCTCTGATCCCCAGGTGTGTCTCTCTGATCCCCAGGTGTGTCTCTCTGATCTCCAGGTGTGTCTCTCTGATCCCCAGGTGTCTCTCTGATCCCCAGGTGTGTCTCTCTGATCCCCAGGTGTGTCTCTCTGATCCCCAGGTGTGTCTCTCTGATCCCCAGGTGAGGTTGCAGCTGTGGGACACGGCAGGACAGGAGCGCTTCAGGAGCCTCATACCCTCCTACATACGAGATTCTACTGTGGCTGTGGTGGTTTATGATATTACAAGTGAGTGGGGATCACTCGCACACACACACACACTCCCTTCATGGCTCCTTTCATGGCTCCCAAACATGGCTCCCTAACATGGCTCCCTAACATGGTTCCCTTCATGGCTCCCTTCATGGCTCCCGAACATGGCTCCCGAACATGGCTCCCTTCATGGCTCCCGAACATGGCTCCCTAACATGGCTGTCTAACATGGTTCCCTTCATGGCTCCCTTCATGGCTCCCTTCATGGCTCCCTTCATGGCTCCCTAACATGGCTCCCTTCCTGGCTCCCTAACATGGCTCCCTTTCATGGCTCCCTTCATGGATCCCTAACATGGCTCCCTAACATGGCTCCCTAACATGGTTCCCTAACATGGTTCCCAAACATGGCTCCCTAACATGGCTCCCTTCCTGGCTCCATAACTTGGTTCCCTTCATGGCTCCCTAACATGGTTCCCGACATGGCTCCCTAACATGGCTCCCTTCATGTCTCCCTAACATGGTTCCCTAACATGGCTCCCTAACATGGCTCCCTAACATGGCTCTCTTCATGGCTCCCTAACATGTCTCCCTTTCATGGCTCCCTAACATGGCTCCCTTTCATGGCTCCCTTCATGGCTCCCTAACATGGCTCCCTAACATGGTTCCCTTCATGGCTCCCTAACATGGCTCCCTAACATGGCTCCCTAACATGGCTCTCTTCATGGCTCCCTAACATGGCTCCCTTTCATGGCTCCCTAACATGGCTCCCTTTCATGGCTCCCTTCATGGCTCCCTAACATGGCTCCCTAACATGGCTCCCTAACATGGTTCCCTTCATGGCTCCCTAACATGGCTCCCTTCATGGCTCCCTAACATGGTTCCCTTCATGGCTCCCTAACATGGTTCCCGACATGGCTCCCTAACATGGCTCCCTTCATGGCTCCCTAATATGGCTCCCTAACATGGCTCCCTAATATGGCTCCCTTCCTGGCTCCCTAACATGGTTCCCAAACATGGCTCCCTAACATGGCTCCCTTCATGGCTCCCTAACTTGGCTCCCTAACATGGTTCCCGACATGGTTCCCTAACATGGCTCCCTAACATGGCTCCCTAACATGGCTCTCTTCATGGCTCCCTAACATATCTCCCTTTCATGGCTCCCTAACATGGCTCCCTTTCATGGCTCCCTTCATGGCTCCCTAACATGGTTCCCTTCATGGCTCCCTAACATGGCTCTCTTCATGGCTCCCTAACATGGCTCCCTTTCATGGCTCCCTAACATGGTTCCCGACATGGCTCCCTAACATGGCTCCCTTCATGGCTCCCTAACATGGCTCCCTAACATGGTTCCCTTTATGGCTCCCTAACATGGCTCCCTTCATGGCTCCCTAACATGGTTCCCTTCATGGCTCCCTAACATGGTTCCCGACATGGCTCCCTAACATGGCTCCCTTCATGGCTCCCTAACATGGTTCCCTTCATGGCTCCCTAACATGGTTCCCGACATGGCTCCCTAACATGGCTCCCTAACATGGCTCCCTTCCTGGCTCCCTTCATGTCTCCCTAACATGGCTCCCTTCCTGGCTCCCATCCTGGCTCCCTAACATGGTTCCGCAACAAATGGCGGCAGGCAGCCTTGTGGTTTGAGCATTAGATCAGTAACCAAAAGGTTGCTGGATCGAGTCCCGGAGCTGACGAGGTAAAAATCTGCCGTTCTGCCCCTGAACAAGGCAGTTAACCCAATGTTCCCCTGTAGGCCGTCATTGTAAATAAGAAATTGTTCTTAACTGACTTGCCTAGTTCATTAAAGGTTACATTTAATTCCCTGAAGGCTGTTTTTAAATTTTCACCTTGAAGCGAACGAGCAGTGGGTGTTTCTTGTCAAGCCCCTTTAATATGGTACGACCTTTGAACCCAGGAACACACAGTCCTGCATTCTGAACGGGGATGGGGGTCAAGATCAATAGGAATGGATTGATAGGAATATTACCAAACCCACGTAGAAATTGTCTTAACATTTTGATCATCTTATATCTGAGAATAATATGCAAATTAAATTAGTGAATATTTAAGTTATACAGTGTATGCACAACCATTCTTTGTCAACAGGCACGTTTAAACAATATCTGATATTCAATCCACTTGAAATACTATTTTACTTCTGCTATTCCTCCACAGATGTGAACTCCTTCCAGCAAACGTCCAAATGGATCGACGACGTCAGAACAGAGAGAGGAAGTGATGTCATTATCATGCTGGTCGGCAACAAAACAGACTTGGGAGATAAGAGGTGTGTGTGGCGTTCCGTTCGGTCATGATTTCTGGCGCAGCCAGGAGCCTCTTGCATTTCATGCTGTGTTCAGAAGCAGGGCTCTTATTTATGGACCAAGGCTTTTTACTTAGTGTGTTTCATGCTTCGGCCACATTTAATTAAAACATGAGACGTAGAGTAGTATTGCCTCGGTTAGTCCGTCTCACTGCCTTTCGATGTGCCCTCAGCATCCCGCCCAACAAACCCAATAACACCACTGCCAGGTAGAGGCGCAGTCACAGCCGTGCTAAACCACCACAAACAAATCCTTTTGTAATTGTATTTTATATACATTTAAATCATTTATCAGACACACTTATCCAGAGCGATTTACAGTAGTGAATGCATATTTTTTTCCTTCTATTTTTCCGTACTGGTCCCCCTGTGGGAATCAAACCCATAACCTTGGCGTTGCAAGTGCCGTGTTCTACCAACTGAGCCACATGAGACCAAATGGCTCTCTATTCCCTTTACAGTGCACTCCATTTGACCAGAGGCCTATGGGTACAGTAAAGCACTATAAAAGGGAATAAGGTGTTATTTGGGACATGGACAAAACCCAAACTTCACAGTGATGGTCAGCACCTTTAAACCAGGTGCTGTAATAATACCTTTTACAGGGTCGTTAACATGGCAGGCAGAGCTGGCGGAGGACAGGTTAGGATACAACCTCTACTTCTGCTGTAGCCGATATTCCCACCGGCATGATCACATCTCAGAGCCAGAGGCTAAATCCCAAATAGAACCCTATTACTTACACAGTGCACTACTTTTGACCAAAACCCTGGTCGAAAGTAGTGCACTAGATAGGGAATAGGGTGCCATTTGGAAAGCACACCCGTGTCCAATTGATCTAGGGAAGGCAGATAAAGTGCTGTGCAAGGCAGTTTCCTGAGTTAGACTGACTGGATCAGTCAATTAACATTCGAGGAAGGCGGCCATAACGGCAGATAAAAGCTATGGGACAGGGATTAGAGAAGACTATAGGACAGGTTTAAATCAGGCTGTAGGACCGGGATTAGAGAAGACTATAGGACAGGTTTAAATCAGGCTGTAGGACCGGGATTAGAGAAGACTATAGGACAGGTTTAAATCAGGCTGTAGGACCGGGATTAGAGAAGACTATAGGACAGGTTTAAATCAGGCTGTAGGACCGGGATTAGAGAAGACTATAGGACAGGTTTAGATCAGGCTGTAGGACAGGGATTAGAGAAGACTATAGGACAGGTTTAAATCAGGCTGTAGGACCGGGATTAGAGAAGACTATAGGACAGGTTTAAATCAGGCTGTAGGACCGGGATTAGTTTCGGCTGTAGGACCGGGATTAGAGAAGACTATAGGACAGGTTTAAATCAGGCTGTAGGACAGGGATTAGAGAAGACTATAGGACAGGTTTAAATCAGGCTGTAGGACCGGGATTAGAGAAGACTATAGGACAGGTTTAAATCAGGCTGTAGGACCGGGATTAGAGAAGACTATAGGACAGGTTTAAATCAGGCTGTAGGACCGGGATTAGAGAAGACTATAGGACAGGTTTAAATCAGGCTGTAGGACCGGGATTAGTTCCGGCTGTAGGACAGGGATTAGAGAAGACTATAGGACAGGTTTAAATCAGGCTGTAGGACCGGGATTAGTTCCGGCTGTAGGACAGGGATTAGAGAAGACTATAGGACAGGTTTAAATCAGGCTGTAGGACCAGGATTAGAGAAGACTATAGGACAGGTTTAAATCAGGCTGTAGGACCGGGATTAGAGAAGACTATAGGACAGGTTTAAATCAGGCTGTAGGACCAGGATTAGAGAAGACTATAGGACAGGTTTAAATCAGGCTGTAGGACAGGGATTAGAGAAGACTATAGGACAGGTTTAAATCAGGCTGTAGGACCGGGATTAGTTCCGGCTGTAGGACAGGGATCAGATCAGGCTGTAGGACGGGGATTAGATCATGCTGTAGGACAGGGATTAGATCAGGCTGTAGGACAGGGTTTAGATCAGGCTGTAGGACAGGGATTAGATCAGGCTGTAGGACAGGGACTAGATCATGCTGTAGGACAGGGACTAGATCAGGCTGTAGGACAGGGTTTAGATCAGGCTGTAGGACAGGGATTAGATCAGGCTGTAGGACAGGGATTAGATCAGGCTGTAGGACAGGGATTAGATCAGGCTGTAGGACAGGGATTAGATCAGGCTGTAGGACAGGGTTTAGATCAGGCTGTAGGACAGGGATTAGATCAGGCTGTAGGACAGGGACTAGATCATGCTGTAGGACAGGGACTAGATCAGGCTGTAGGACAGGGATTAGATCAGGCTGTAGGACAGGGACTAGATCATGCTGTAGGACAGGGACTAGATCAGGCTGTAGGACAGGGTTTAGATCAGGCTGTAGGACAGGGATTAGATCAGGCTGTAGGACAGGGATTCGATCAGGCTGTGGGACAGGGTTTAGAGCAGGCTGTAGAACAGGGTTTAGAGCAGGCTGTAGGACAGAGATTAGAGCAGGCTGTAGGACAGGGACTAGATCAGGCTGTAGGACAGGGATTAGAGCAGGCTGTAGAACAGGGTTTAGAGCAGGCTGTAGGACAGGGATTAGAGCAGGCTGTAGGACAGGGACTAGATCAGGCTGTAGGACAGGGATTAGAGAAGGCTGTAGAACAGGGTTTAGAGCAGGTTATAGGACAAGGATTATAAAAGGCTATATTACAGTGATTGGAGCAGCTAGCTACCATTTGTGAGATTTTGATGAAAGCAAAATGCTATTTTGTAGACATGATGCGGTGTGTTAAGACAGTGCTGTCTTGTAGACATGGTGCAGTGTGTTAAGGATATTTTGGTATTTGTTTCACTTCTCCATTGTTTACATGGTCCCAAAATGGTCCCAAAATTGTTTGTTAAATTTAACCTTAACCCATGATCTTAACCTTTTTAGCTAACGCTTTCCTAACTCTAATCGTAACCCTTTAACCTAACTCCTAAACTTAACCCTAACACCTAGCCTAGCTAACGTTAGGCAGCTAGTCTTCTCCACGCTGCTAGGGCCTAATAATGTCTCAGCCTTCTCCACACTGCTAGGGCCTAATAATGTCTCAACCTTCTCCACACTGCTAGGGCCTAATAATGTCTCAACCTTCTCCACTCTCCTAGGGCCTAATAATGTCTCAGCCTTCTCCACACTGATAGGACCTAATACTGTCTCAGCCTTCTCCACACTGATAGGACCTAATACTGTCTCAGCCTTCTCCACACTGATAGGACCTAATACTGTCTCAGCCTTCTCCACGCTGCTAGGGCCTAATAATGTCTCAGCCTTCTCCACACTGCTAGGACCTAATACTGTCTCAGCCTTCTCCACACTGCTAGGACCTAATACTGTCTCAGCCTTCTCCACACTGCTAGGTCCTAATACTGTCTCAACCTTCTCCACTCTCCTAGGACCTAATACTGTCTCAACCTTCTCCACTCTCCTAGGACCTAATACTGTCTCAACCTTCTCCACTCTCCTAGGACCTAATACTGTCTCAACCTTCTCCACTCTCCTAGGACCTAATACTGTCTCAACCTTCTCCACTCTCCTAGGACCTAATACTGTCTCAACCTTCTCCACTCTCCTAGGACCTAATAATGTCTCAGCTTATTAGGCTGTGTGGACGTGTACATTTGCCTACATGTAAATTAGGGCTACTACATTTTATTAGCGTTTTTATGATCATTATCTATCCTACCTACATGTGTAACAAAGTGTAAATGACCTAGTCTGGTTCACCAAGTGTCCAAAAGAGGGTACCGCTACTCCAGGAATCCACTGAGGTGAGGCATGCTCCTGGCTTCACTACTTCTGAAGCCCATGCTTTAAAATACACTCAATTTGATCATGCTTTCCTGTGAGTTCAGGTCTGTGCCAGCCAGTATCCCCCACAAATGACATGTTAACGAAGACATAAACATGTGACGATATAATCGAGGACCGGCAGTGGAGGGTTTTTCTCCTTCAAAATGGACTAGTCTAGGATGCTATTCATGAGTTTGTCTGGGATCTCTGGGACTCCCAATCTGGCTGTTGTTAGAGACAGATTAGAGTCTGTCTCTGCCCTGATAGAGGGCTGATGGGATATCCTTCACCAGCAGAAATCTGCCTGTCCTGATGGAGGGTTGATGGGATATCTTTTATCAGCAGAGAGCTGCCTGTGCTTCAGGGACTGGTGTGGGTGTCCAGGAAGCAGCTTGTTACAATGTGATGATGCTGGTGTTTCTTCTTCTTCTTCTTCTTCTACTTCTTCTCCTTCTTCTTCTTCTTCTTCTTCTTCTTCTTCTCCTCCTCCTCCTCCTCCTCCTCCTCCTCCTTCTCCTCCTCCTCCTCCTCCTCCTCCTCCTCCTCCTCCTCCTCCTCCTCCTCCTCCTTCTTCTTCTTCTTCTTCTTCTTCTTCTTCTTCTTCTTCTTCTTCTTCTTCTTCTTCTTCTTCTTCTTCTTCTTCTTCTTCTTCTTCTTCTTCTTCTTCTTCTTCTTCTCCTCCTCCTCCTCTGTATGCAGGGGACCTGACAAGCTAAGGTAAGCCTACAGTGCATTCAGACCCCTTGACTTTTCCCACATTGTTACGTTGCAGCCTTATTCTAAAAAATTGTTTTCTTTCTACACACAATACCCCATAATGACAAAGCAAAAACAGTTTTTTATACATTTTAGCAAATTTATTATAAAAATAAAATAAAAAATGAAATATCACATTTCCACGAGTATTCCGACCCTTTATTTCAGTACTTTGTTGATTCACCTTTGGCAGCGATTACAGCCTCATGTCTTCTTGGGTAAGACGCTACAAGTTTGGCACATCTGTATTTGGGGGGGTTCTCCCATTCTTCTCTGCAGATCCTCTCAAGCTCTGTCAGGTTGGATGGGAAGCGTTGCTGCACAGCTATTTTCAGGTCTCTTCAGAGATATTCGATGGGCTTCAAGTCCGGGCTCTGGCTGGGCCACTCAAAGACATTCAGAGACTTGTGCCGAAGCCACTCCTTCATTGTTTTGGCTGTGTGCTTAGGGTTGTTGTCCTGTTGGAACAATCCCCCCAGTCTGAGGTCCTGAGTGCTCTGGAGCAGGTTTTCATCAAAGATCTCTCTGTACTTTGCTCCGTTCATCTTTGCCTCGATCCTGACTAGTCTCCCAGTCCCTGCCACTGAAAAACATCCCCACAGCATGACGCTGCCACCACCGTGCTTCACCGTAGGGATGGTGCCAGGTTTCCTCCAGATGTGATGCTTGGCATTCAGACCAAATAGTTCAATCTTGGTTTCCTCAGACCAGAGAATCTTGTTTCTCATGGTCTGAGAATCTTTAGGTTACTTTTGGCAAACTCAAAGTGGGCTGTCATGTGCCTTTTACTGAGGAGTGGCTTCCGTCTGGCCACTCTACCATAAAAGCCTGATTGGTGGAGTGCTGCAGAGATGGTTGTCCTTCTGGAAGGTTCTCCCATCTCCACAGAGGAACTCTGGAGCTCTGTCAGAGTGACCATCGGGTTCTTCGTCACCTCCCTGATCAAGGCTCTTCTCCCCCGATTGCTCAGTTTGGTAGGGCGGCCAGCTCTGGTTCCAAACTTAGGTACCTTCAATTCTGTAGACATTTTTTGGTACCCTTCCCCATACCTGTTCCTCGAAACAATCCTGTCTCTGAGCTCTACGTACAATTCCTTTTGACATGTACTGTCAACTGCAGGACCTTATATAGACAGGTGTGTGCCTTTCCAAATCATGTCCAATCAATTGAATTTACCACAGGTGGACTCCGATCAAATTGTAGAAACATCTCAAGGATGATCAATGGAAACAGGATGCACCTGAGCTCAATTTTGAGTCTCATAGCAAATACTTATGTCTGAATACTTATGTAAATGAAGTATTTCAGTTTTTTATTTGTAATAAATTTGCAAAGAAAACTGTTTTCGCTTTGTCATTGTGGGGTATTGTGTGTAGATTGCTGAAGACGCACGTTAGAATAATGCTGTAGCTTAAAACAAAATGTGGAAAAAGTCAAGGCATCTGAATACCTTCTGAAGGCACTGTACGGTCTGATGATGAATATAGAATGCTGAGACCCGGAGGTATTGTACAGTCATGTGTCTAGAGATAGCACCACTGTCAGGTGGTAGTATACTGTTCTACTGTCAGGTGGTAGTATACTGTTATACTGTCAGGTGGTAGTATACTGTTATACTGTAAATACTGTCAAGGTGGTAGTATACTGTTATACTGTAAATACTGTCAGGTGGTAGTATACTGTTATACTGTAAATACTGTCAGGTGGTAGTATACTGTTATACTGTAAATACTGTCAGGTGGTAGTATACTGTTATACTGTAAATACTGTCAGGGGGTAGTATACTGTTATACTGTCAGGTGGTAGTATACTGTTATACTGTAAATACTGTCAAGGTGGTAGTATACTGTTATACTGTAAATACTGTCAGGTGGTAGTATACTGTAAATACTGTCAGGTGGTAGTATACTGTTATACTGTAAATACTGTCAGGTGGTAGTATACTGTTATACTGTAAATACTGTCAGGTGGTAGTATACTGTAAATACTGCCAGGTGGTAGTATACTGTTATACTGTAAATACTGTCAAGGTGGTAGTATACTGTTATACTGTAAATACTGTCAGGTGGTAGTATACTGTTATACTGTCAGGTGGTAGTATACTGTTATACTGTAAATACTGTCAGGTGGTAGTATACTGTTATACTGTAAATACTGTCAGGGGGTAGTATACTGTTATACTGTCAGGTGGTAGTATACTGCTCTACTGTAAATACTGTCAGGTGGTAGTATACTGTAAATACTGTCAGGTGGTAGTATACTGTTATACTGTAAATACTGTCAGGTGGTAGTATACTGTTATACTGTTATACTGTTATACTGTCAGGTGGTAGTATACTGCTCTACTGTAAATACTGTCAGGGGGTAGTATACTGTTATACTGTCAGGTGGTAGTATACTGTTATACTGTAAATACTGTCAGGTGGTAGTATACTGTTATACTGTCAGGTGGTAGTATACTGTTATACTGTAAATACTGTCAGGTGGTAGTATACTGTTATACTGTAAATACTGTCAGGTGGTAGTATACTGTTATACTGTAAATACTGTCAGGTGGTAGTATACTGTTCTACTGTAAATACTGTCAGGTGGTAGTATACTGTTATACTGTAAATACTGTCAGGTGGTAGTATACTGTTATACTGTCAGGTGGTAGTATGCTGTTATACTGTAAATACTGTCAGGTGGTAGTATACTGTTCTACTGTAAATACTGTCAGGTGGTAGTATACTGTTATACTGTAAATACTGTCAGGTGGTAGTATACTGTTATACTGTCAGGTGGTAGTATACTGTTATACTGTCAGGTGGTAGTATACTGTTATACTGTAAATACTGTCAGGTGGTAGTATACTGTTCTACTGTAAATACTGTCAGGTGGTAGTATACTGTTATACTGTAAATACTGTC
The DNA here is from genome assembly GCF_036934945.1 of Oncorhynchus masou masou. Classification (NCBI taxonomy): domain Eukaryota; kingdom Metazoa; phylum Chordata; class Actinopteri; order Salmoniformes; family Salmonidae; genus Oncorhynchus; species Oncorhynchus masou. The sequence continues at coordinate 113,879,520 of NC_088235.1, forward strand.
AGGTGGTAGTATACTGTTATACTGTCAGGTGGTAGTATGCTGTTATACTGTAAATACTGTCAGGTGGTAGTATACTGTTCTACTGTAAATACTGTCAGGTGGTAGTATACTGTTATACTGTAAATACTGTCAGGTGGTAGTATACTGTTATACTGTAAATATAACAGTTATACTGTTATACTGTAAATACTGTCAGGTGGTAGTATACTGTAAATACTGTCAGGTGGTAGTATACTGTTATACTGTCAGGTGGTAGTATACTGTTATACTGTAAATACTGTCAGGTGGTAGTATACTGTTATACTGTTATACTGTCAGGTGGTAGTATACTGTTATACTGTAAATACTGTCAGGTGGTAGTATACTGTTATACTGTAAATACTGTCAGGTGGTAGTATACTGTTATACTGTCAGGTGGTAGTATACTGTTATACTGTCAGGTGGTAGTATACTGTTATACTGTAAATACTGTCAGGTGGTAGTATACTGTTATACTGTCAGGTGGTAGTATACTGTTATACTGTAAATACTGTCAGGTGGTAGTATACTGTTATACTGTCAGGTGGTAGTATACTGTTATACTGTAAATACTGTCAGGTGGTAGTATACTGTTATACTGTTATACTGTCAGGTGGTAGTATACTGTTATACTGTAAATACTGTCAGGTGGTAGTATACTGTTATACTGTAAATACTGTCAGGTGGTAGTATACTGTTATACTGTAAATACTGTCAGGTGGTAGTATACTGTTATACTGTCAGGTGGTAGTATACTGTTATACTGTAAATACTGTCAGGTGGTAGTATACTGTTATACTGTTATACTGTCAGGTGGTAGTATACTGTTATACTGTAAATACTGTCAGGTGGTAGTATACTGTAAATACTGTCAGGTGGTAGTATACTGTTATACTGTAAATACTGTCAGGTGGTAGTATACTGTTATACTGTAAATACTGTCAGGTGGTAGTATACTGTTATACTGTCAGGTGGTAGTATACTGTTATACTGTTATACTGTCAGGTGGTAGTATACTGTAAATACTGTCAGGTGGTAGTATACTGTTATACTGTAAATACTGTCAGGTGGTAGTATACTGTTATACTGTTATACTGTCAGGTGGTAGTATACTGTTATACTGTCAGGTGGTAGTATACTGTTATACTGTAAATACTGTCAGGTGGTAGTATACTGTTATACTGTTATACTGTCAGGTGGTAGTATACTGTTATACTGTCAGGTGGTAGTATACTGTTATACTGTAAATACTGTCAGGTGGTTGTATACTGTTATACTGTAAATACTGTCAGGTGGTAGTATACTGTTATACTGTCAGGTGGTAGTATACTGTTATACTGTCAGGTGGTAGTATACTGTTATACTGTAAATACTGTCAGGTGGTAGTATACTGTAAATACTGTCAGGTGGTAGTATACTGTTATACTGTAAATACTGTCAGGTGGTAGTATACTGTAAATACTGTCAGGTGGTAGTATACTGTTATACTGTAAATACTGTCAGGTGGTAGTATACTGTTATACTGTTATACTGTCAGGTGGTAGTATACTGTTATACTGTAAATACTGTCAGGTGGTAGTATACTGTTATACTGTCAGGTGGTAGTATACTGTTATACTGTCAGGTGGTAGTATACTGTTATACTGTAAATACTGTCAGGTGGTAGTATACTGTTATACTGTAAATACTGTCGGGTGGTAGTATACTGTTATACTGTAAATACTGTCAGGTGGTAGTATACTGTTATACTGTCAGGTGGTAGTATACTGTTATACTGTCAGGTGGTAGTATACTGTTATACTGTAAATACTGTCAGGTGGTAGTATACTGTAAATACTGTCAGGTGGTAGTATACTGTTATACTGTAAATACTGTCAGGTGGTAGTATACTGTTATACTGTAAATACTGTCAGGTGGTAGTATACTGTTATACTGTCAGGTGGTAGTATACTGTTATACTGTCAGGTGGTAGTATACTGTTATACTGTCAGGTGGTAGTATACTGTTATACTGTAAATACTGTCAGGTGGTAGTATACTGTTATACTGTAAATACTGTCAGGTGGTAGTATACTGTTATACTGTAAATACTGTCAGGTGGTAGTATACTGTTATTCTGTCAGGTGGTAGTATACTGTTATACTGTAAATACTGTCAGGTGGTAGTATAATGTTATACTGTCAGGTGGTAGTATACTGTTATACTGTAAATACTGTCAGGTGGTAGTATACTGTTATACTGTCAGGTGGTAGTATACTGTTATACTGTAAATACTGTCAGGTGGTAGTATACTGTTATACTGTAAATACTGTCAGGTGGTAGTATACTGTTATACTGTCAGGTGGTAGTGTACTGTTATACTGTAAATACTGTCAGGTGGTAGTATACTGTTATACTGTCAGGTGGTAGTGTACTGTAAATACTGTCAGGTGGTAGTATACTGTTATACTGTAAATACTGTCAGGTGGTAGTGTACTGTAAATACTGTCAGGTGGTAGTATACTGTTATACTGTCAGGTGGTAGTATACTGTTATACTGTAAATACTGTCAGGTGGTAGTATACTGTTATACTGTAAATACTGTCAGGTGGTAGTATACTGTTATACTGTAAATACTGTCAGGTGGTAGTATACTGTTATACTGTAAATACTGTCAGGTGGTAGTATACTGTTATACTGTAAATACTGTCAGGTGGTAGTATACTGTAAATACTGTCAGGTGGTAGTATACTGTTATACTGTAAATACTGTCAGGTGGTAGTATACTGTTATACTGTAAATACTGTCAGGTGGTAGTATACTGTTATACTGTCAGGTGGTAGTATACTGTTATACTGTCAGGTGGTAGTATACTGTTATACTGTCAGGTGGTAGTATACTGTTATACTGTAAATACTGTCAGGTGGTAGTATACTGTTATACTGTAAATACTGTCAGGTGGTAGTATACTGTTATACTGTAAATACTGTCAGGTGGTAGTATACTGTTATACTGTCAGGTGGTAGTATACTGTTATACTGTAAATACTGTCAGGTGGTAGTATACTGTTATACTGTAAATACTGTCAGGTGGTAGTATACTGTTATACTGTAAATACTGTCAGGTGGTAGTATACTGTTATACTGTTATACTGTAAATACTGTCAGGTGGTATTATACTGTTATACTGTAAATAATGTCAGGTGGTAGTATACTGTTATACTGTCAGGTGGTAGTATACTGTTATACTGTAAATACTGTCAGGTGGTAGTATACTGTTATACTGTAAATACTGTCAGGTGGTAGTATACTGTTATACTGTTATACTGTAAATACTGTCAGGTGGTAGTATACTGTTATACTGTAAATACTGTCAGGTGGTAGTATACTGTTCTACTGTAAATACTGTCAGGTGGTAGTATACTGTTATACTGTAAATACTGTCAGGTGGTAGTATACTGTTATACTGTAAATACTGTCAGGTGGTAGTATACTGTTATACTGTAAATACTGTCAGGTGGTAGTATACTGTTATACTGTAAATACTGTCAGGTGGTAGTATACTGTTATACTGTTATACTGTCAGGTGGTAGTATACTGTTATACTGTCAGGTGGTAGTATACTGTTATACTGTCAGGTGGTAGTATACTGTTATACTGTTATACTGTCAGGTGGTAGTATACTGTTATACTGTCAGGTGGTAGTATACTGTTATACTGTCAGGTGGTAGTATACTGTTATACTGTAAATACTGTCAGGTGGTAGTATACTGTTATACTGTTATACTGTTATACTGTCAGGTGGTAGTATACTGTTATACTGTAAATACTGTCAGGTGGTAGTATACTGTTATACTGTCAGGTGGTAGTATACTGTTATACTGTTATACTGTCAGGTGGTAGTATACTGTTATACTGTAAATACTGTCAGGTGGTAGTATACTGTTATACTGTCAGGTGGTAGTATACTGTTATACTGTAAATACTGTCAGGTGGTAGTATACTGTTATACTGTAAATACTGTCAGGTGGTAGTATACTGTAAATACTGTCAGGTGGTAGTATACTGTTATACTGTAAATACTGTCAGGTGGTAGTATACTGTTATACTGTAAATACTGTCAGGTGGTAGTATACTGTTATACTGTTATACTGTCAGGTGGTAGTATACTGTTATACTGTTATACTGTCAGGTGGTAGTATACTGTTATACTGTAAATACTGTCAGGTGGTAGTGTACTGTGAATACTGCTCCAGAGATGTGGTGGTTCTGGGGTTCACTTCTTACTGAAGATGTTTTTCTCATTTTCCTTGAGTCTATTCATCAGACACATATCTAGGACAGCATTTCTCCCTCATGCGTTTCTTAAAGCTGACACTTGGTTTCTCCTCACCTTTAATAGTACCGTTTGTTTGAAGTTATATTTTACTTAGCTACCAGGCCGGTCTGGGCTGGCCGCTCTGTGACTGTAAAACAGTTTGTTTAGCTACCAGGCCGGTCTGGGCTGGCCGCTCTGTGACTGTAACACAGTTGGTTTAGCTACCAGGCTGGTCTGGCCGCTCTGTGACTGTAACACAGTTGGTTTAGCTACCAGGCTGGTCTGGGCTGGCCGCTCTGTGACTGTAACACAGTTGGTTTAGCTACCAGGCCGGTCTGGGCTGGCCGCTCTGTGACTGTAACACAGTTGGTTTAGCTACCAGGCTGGTCTGGGCTGGCCGGTCTGTGACTGTAACACAGTTGGTTTAGCTACCATGCTGGTCTGGGCTGGCCGCTCTGTGACTGTAACACAGTTGGTTTAGCTACCAGGCTGGTCTGGGCTGGCCGGTCTGTGACTGTAACACAGTTGGTTTAGCTACCAGGCTGGTCTGGGCTGGCCGCTCTGTGACTGTAACACAGTTGGTTTAGCTACCAGGCTGGTCTGGGCTGGCCGGTCTGTGACTGTAACACAGTTGGTTTAGCTACCAGGCCGGTCTGGGCTGGCCGGTCTGTGACTGTAACACAGTTGGTTTAGCTACCAGGCTGGTCTGGGCTGGCCGGTCTGTGACTGTAACACAGTTGGTTTAGCTACCATGCTGGTCTGGGCTGGCCGGTCTGTGACTGTAACACAGTTGGTTTAGCTACCAGGCTGGTCTGGGCCTGCCGGTCTGTGACTGTAACACAGTTGGTTTAGCTACCAGGCTGGTCTGGGCTGGCCGGTCTGTGACTGTAACACAGTTGGTTTAGCTACCATGCTGGTCTGGGCTGGCCGCTCTGTGACTGTAACACAGTTGGTTTAGCTACCAGGCTGGTCTGGGCTGGCCGGTCTGTGACTGTAACACAGTTGGTTTAGCTACCAGGCTGGTCTGGGCTGGCCGCTCTGTGACTGTAACACAGTTGGTTTAGCTACCAGGCTGGTCTGGGCTGGCCGGTCTGTGACTGTAACACAGTTGGTTTAGCTACCAGGCCGGTCTGGGCTGGCCGGTCTGTGACTGTAACACAGTTGGTTTAGCTACCAGGCTGGTCTGGGCTGGCCGGTCTGTGACTGTAACACAGTTGGTTTAGCTACCATGCTGGTCTGGGCTGGCCGGTCTGTGACTGTAACACAGTTGGTTTAGCTACCAGGCTGGTCTGGGCCTGCCGGTCTGTGACTGTAACACAGTTGGTTTAGCTACCAGGCTGGTCTGGGCTGGCCGGTCTGTGACTGTAACACAGTTGGTTTAGCTACCAGGCCGGTCTGTGACTGTATCACAGTTGGTTTAGCGACCAGGCTGGTCTGGGCTGGCCGGTCTGTGACTGTAACACAGTTGGTTTAGCTACCAGGCTGGTCTGGGCTGGCCGGTCTGTGACTGTAACACAGTTGGTTTAGCTTCCAGGCCGGTCTGTGACTGTAACACAGTTGGTTTAGCTACCAGGCTGGTCTGGGCCTGCCGGTCTGTGACTGTAACACAGTTGGTTTAGCTACCAGGCTGGTCTGGGCTGGCCGGTCTGTGACTGTAACACAGTTGGTTTAGCTTCCAGGCCGGTCTGTGACTGTAACACAGTTGGTTTAGCTACCAGGCCGGTCTGTGACTGTATCACAGTTGGTTTAGCTACCAGGCTGGTCTGGGCTGGCCGGTCTGTGACTGTAACACAGTTGGTTTAGCTACCAGGCTGGTCTGGGCTGGCCGCTCTGTGACTGTAACACAGTTGGTTTAGCTACCAGGCTGGTCTGGGCTGGCCGGTCTGTGACTGTAACACAGTTGGTTTAGCTTCCAGGCCGGTCTGGGCTGGCCGCTCTGTGACTGTAACACAGTTGGTTTAGCTACCAGGCTGGTCTGTGCTGGCCGGTCTGTGACTATAACACAGTTGGTTTAGCGACCAGGCTGGTCTGGGCTGGCCGCTCTGTGACTGTAACACAGTTGGTTTAGCTACCAGGCTGGTTTGGGCTGGCCGGTCTGTGACTGTAACACAGTTGGTTTAGCTATCAGGCTGGTCTGGGCTGGCCGGTCTGTGACTGTAACACAGTTGGTTTAGCTACCAGGCTGGTCTGGGCTGGCCGCTCTGTGACTGTAACACAGTTTGTTTAGCTACCAGGCTGGTCTGGGCTGGCCGGTCTGTGACTGTATCACAGTTGGTTTAGCTATCAGGCTGGTCTGGGCTGGCCGGTCTGTGACTGTAACACAGTTGGTTTAGCTACCAGGCTGGTCTGGCCTGGCCGCTCTGTGACTGTAACACAGTTGGTTTAGCTACCAGGCTGGTCTGGGCTGGCCGGTCTGTGACTGTAACACAGTTGGTTTAGCTACCAGGCCGGTCTGGGCTGGCCGGTCTGTGACTGTAACACAGTTGGTTTAGCTACCAGGCTGGTCTGGTCTGGCCGGTCTGTGAATGTAACACAGTTGGTTTAGCGACCAGGCTGGTTTGGACTGGCCGGTCTGTGACTGTAACACAGTTGGTTTAGCGACCAGGCTGGTCTGGACTGGCCGGTCTGTGACTGTAACACAGTTGGTTTAGCTACCAGGCCGGTCTGGGCTGGCCGGTCTGTGACTGTAACACAGTTGGTTTAGCGACCAGGCTGGTCTGGACTGGCCGGTCTGTGACTGTAACACAGTTTGTTTAGCTACCAGGCCGGTCTGTGACTGCAACACAGTTGGTTTAGCTACCAGGCTGGTCTGGGCTGGCCGGTCTGTGACTGTAACACAGTTGGTTTAGCTACCAGGCCGGTCTGGGCTGGCCGGTCTGTGACTGTAACACAGTTGGTTTAGCTACCAGGCCGGTCTGGGCTGGCCGGTCTGTGACTGTAACACAGTTGGTTTAGCTACCAGGCCGGTCTGGGCTGGCCGGTCTGTGACTATAACACAGTTCAAATCAGATGTTATTGGTCACGTTGACTTATTTAGCAGATGTTATTTCGTGTGTAGAGAAATGCTTGTGTTCCTAGCTACAACAGTGCAGTAGTATCTAACAATTCACAACAATACACAGAAATCGAAAAGTAAATTAATGAAATTGAGAAATATATAAATATTAGGATGAGCAATGTCAGAATGGCATTGACTAGAATACAGTATATACATGTGAAATGAGTAAAACCGTATGTAAACATTATTAAAGTGGCCAGTGATTCCATTATTAGAGTGGCCAGTGTTCCATTATTAGAGTGACCAGTGTTCCATTATTAGAGTGACCAGTGTTCCGTTATTAGAGTGGCCAGTGTTCCATTATTAGAGTGGCCAGTGTTCCATTATTAGAGTGGCCAGTGTTCCATTATTAGAGTGACCAGTGTTCCGTTATTAGAGTGGCCAGTGATTCCATTATTAGAGTGGCCAGTGTTCCATTATTAGAGTGGCCAGTGTTTATGTATATCGGGCAGCAGCCTCTAAGGTGCAGGGTTCAGTAACCGGGTGGTAGCCGGCTACTGATGGCTGTTTAACAGTCTGATTGCCTTTTCAGTCTCTCAGTCCCAGCTTTGATGCACCTGTACTGACTTCGCCTTCTGGATGATAGCGGGGTGAACATGCAGTGTCTCGGGTGGTTGTTGTCCTTGATGATCTTTATGGCCTTCCTGTAACATCGGGTGGTGTAGGTGTCCTAGAGGGCAGGCGGTGTGACCCCGGTGATGCGTTGTGCAGACCTCACTACCTTCTTGGAGAGCTGTGTGGTTGTGGGTTTCTGTACCCGTTGGATTAGCTACCAGGCTGGTCTGGGCTGGTCTGGTCTTGTTAGCAGGATGTTATAGTCTCTGTCCAGATACACTTGACCATCGTATACTATGAACCCTTTGAGGGATTGCTGATGCTAACACTTTAAACCCACCAAAAAAACAAGCAAGCTCGCCTAAAGCCCATGAAGAAGAGATCAACCTCAAACTTCATGGATTTCTGCGATTCGACTTTACGTATTAGTTTTTTTTCAACATTTGTAAACAGATTTAGATCCCGACATTATGTCACCTGGCATTATCCGTTTTCTCCCCTTCCCCAGGACTAGTTCATCAGAGTCGTAGTAATCGGCAATAATTCATTCATTTTCTCAGGCCACAAAACAATTAATCAGCTTCACCACCAGTATTGCTCAGTGAGTGAATGAGTCATGAGGCAGATTGTTGGTTTCTGTACACTTCACTACTCCCCCATTGGGCACAAACTGGTTGAATTAATATTACTTCAACACAACTACTGCAATGTGATGACATTGAATCAATGTGGAAAATTGATTTGATTTATAAAAAGTCATCAATGTAAAGGAATATTGTGAATTTTGTGTAAAAAAATCACACCATTTTTAACCCAGATCCATGACATGACATTTTTGGGGGGGAATTTCAAATTGAATTAAAGTTATTTGTTATTATGTTATTATTATTATATTATATATATTTGTTATTATATATAGTTATATATATATAGTTATTTGACAACTTAAACAAAATGTAAATCAAAACTAGACATTATACTGGTGTCCGTTCCCAGTGGGTCTCTACTGTAGAAAACCTCCTTACCCAGTGGGTATCCACTGTGGAAAACCTCCTTACCCAGTGGGTATCTACTGTAGAAAACCTCCTTACCCAGTGGGTCTCTACTGTAGAAAACCTCCTTACCCAGTTTGTCTCTACTGTGGAAAACCTCCTTACCCAGTGGGTATCTACTGTAGAAAACCTCCCTACCCAGTGGGTCTCTACTGTAGAAAACCTCCTTACCCAGTGGGTATCTACTGTAGAAAACCTCCTTACCCAGTGCGTCTCTACTGTAGAAAACCTCCTTACCCAGTGGGTCTCTACTGTAGAAAACCTCCTTACCCAGTGGGTATCTACTGTAGAAAACCTCCTTACCCAGTTTGTCTCTACTGTGGAAAACCTCCTTACCCAGTGGGTCTCTACTGTGGAAAACCTCCTTACCCAGTGGGTATCTACTGTAGAAAACCTCCTTACTCAGTGGGTCTCTACTGTAGAAAACCTCCTTACCCAGTGGTTCTCTACTGTGGAAAACCTCCTTACCCAGTGGGTATCTACTGTAGAAAACCTCCTTACCCAGTGGGTCTTCACTGTAGAAAACCTCCTTACCCAGTGGGTATCTACTGTAGAAAACCTCCTTACCCAGTGGGTATCTACTGTAGAAAACCTCCTTACCCAGTGGGTATCTACTGTAGAAAACCTCCTTACCCAGTGGGTATCCACTGTGGAAAACCTCCTTACCCAGTGGGTATCCACTGTGGAAAACCTCCTTACCCAGTGGGTATCTACTGTAGAAAACCTCCTTACCCAGTATGTATCTACTGTAGAAAACCTCCTTACCCAGTGGGTCTCTACTGTGGAAAACCTCCTTACCCAGTGGGTCTCTACTGTGGAAAACCTCCTTACCCAGTGGGTATCTACTGTAAAAAACATCCTTACCCAGTGGGTCTTCACTGTAGAAAACCTCCTTACCCAGTGGGTATCTACTGTAGAAAACCTCCTTACCCAGTGGGTATCCACTGTGGAAAACCTCCTTACCCAGTGGGTCTCTACTGTAGAAAACCTCCTTACCCAGTGGGTCTCTACTGTAGAAAACCTCCTTACCCAGTGTGTATCTCCTGTAGAAAACCTCCTTACCCAGTGTGTATCTACTGTAGAAAACCTCCTTACCCAGCTCACTTTTATGTCGTTTAATGGCATAAGGATGTTTGATAACTGAACCTAATATTTCTCCCTCGCAGGCAGATCACCATAGAGGAAGGAGAACAGCGGGCCAAGGAGCTCAGCGTCATGTTTATTGAGACCAGCGCCAAGACAGGCTACAACGTCAAACAGGTTAGTGTTTATTGAGACCAGCGCCAAGTAGTATCCCATATAGGACTAGCCATCTCTCCTTGTTATAGTATAGTATCTCCTATAGGACTAGCCATATCTCCTTGTTATAGTGTAGTAGTATCCCATATAGGACTAGCCATCTCTCCTTGTTATAGTGTAGTAGTATCCCATATAGGACTAGCCATCTCTCCTTGTTATAGTGTAGTATCTCCTATAGGACTGGCCATCTCTCCTTGTTATAGTGTAGTATCTCCTATAGGACTGGCCATCTCTCCTTGTTATAGTGTAGTAGTATCTCCTATAGGACTGGCCATCTCTCCTTGTTATAGTGTAGTATCCTATATAGGACTGGCCATCTCTCCTTGTTATAGTGTAGTATCTCATATAGGACTGGCCATCTCTCCTTGTTATAGTGTAGTAGTATCCCATATAGGACTAGCCATCTCTCCTTGTTATAGTGTAGTATCTCCTATAGGACTGGCCATCTCTCCTTGTTATAGTGTAGTAGTATCCCATATAGGACTAGCCATCTCTCCTTGTTATAGTGTAGTAGTATCCCATATAGGACTAGCCATCTCTCCTTGTTATAGTGTAGTAGTATCTCATATAGGACTGGCCATCTCTCCTTGTTATAGTGTAGTATCTCATATAGGACTGGCCATCTCTCCTTGTTATAGTGTAGTAGTATCTCCTATAGGACTGGCCATCTCTCCTTGTTATAGTGTAGTAGTATCTCCTATAGGACTGGCCATCTCTCCTTGTTATAGTGTAGTATCTCCTGTAGGACTGGCCATTTCTCCTTGTTATAGTGTAGTATCTCCTGTAGGACTGGCCATCTCTCCTTGTTATAGTGTAGTAGTATCTCCTATAGGACTGGCCATCTCTACTTGTTATAGTGTAGTATCTCATATAGGACTGGCCATCTCTCCTTGTTATAGTGTAGTAGTATCTCCTATAGGACTGGCCATCTCTCCTTGTTATAGTGTAGTATCTCATATAGGACTGGCCATCTCTCCTTGTTATAGTGTAGTAGTATCTCCTATAGGACTGGCCATCTCTCCTTGTTATAGTGTAGTAATATCTCCTATAGGACTGGCCATCTCTCCTTGTTATAGTGTAGTATCTCCTCTAGGACTGGCCATCTCTCCTTGTTATAGTGTAGTATCTCATATAGGACTGGCCATCTCTCCTTGTTATAGTGTAGTAGTATCTCATATAGGACTGGCCATCTCTCCTTGTTATAGTGTAGTAGTATCTCATATAGGACTGGCCATCTCTCCTTGTTATAGTGTAGTATCTCATATAGGACTGGCCATCTCTCCTTGTTATAGTGTAGTATCTCATATAGGACTGGCCATCTCTCCTTGTTATAGTGTAGTAGTATCTCCTATAGGACTGGCCATCTCTCCTTGTTATAGTGTAGTAGTATCTCCTATAGGACTGGCCATCTCTCCTTGTTATAGTGTAGTATCCCATATAGGACTGGCCATCTCTCCTTGTTATAGTGTAGTATCTCCTGTAGGACTGGCCATCTCTCCTTGTTATAGTGTAGTATCCCATATAGGACTGGCCATCTCTCCTTGTTATAGTGTAGTATCTCCTATAGGACTGGCCATCTCTCCTTGTTATAGTGTAGTATCTCCTATAGGACTGGCCATCTCTCCTTGTTATAGTGTAGTAGTATCTCTTATAGGACTGGCCATCTCTCCTTGTTATAGTGTAGTAGTATCTCATAAAGGACTGGCCATCTCTCCTTGTTATAGTGTAGTAGTATCTCATATAGGACTGGCCATCTCTCCTTGTTATAGTGTAGTAGTATCCCCTATAGGACTGGCCATCTCTCCTTGTTATAGTGTAGTAGTATCTCCTATAGAACTGGCCATCTCTCCTTGTTATAGTGTAGTATCCCCTATAGGACTGGCCATCTCTCCTTGTTATAGTGTAGTATCCCCTATAGGACTGGCCATCTCTCCTTGTTATAGTGTAGTAGTATCTCCTATAGGACTGGCCATCTCTCCTTGTTATAGTGTAGTAGTATCTCATATAGGACTGGCCATCTCTCCTTGTTATAGTGTAGTATCTCCTATAGGACTGGCCATCTCTCCTTGTTATAGTGTAGTATCTCCTATGGGACTGGCCATCTCTCCTTGTTATAGTGTAGTAGTATCTCCTATAGGACTGGCCATCTCTCCTTGTTATAGTGTAGTAGTATCTCCTATAGGACTGGCCATCTCTCCTTGTTATAGTGTAGTATCCCATGTTGGACTGGCCATCTCTCCTTGTTATATTGTATATCCTTGTTTTATACCCTTGTTATATTGTAGTATTGTTACGCTCCTCGTTAGTGGTAGAATGACCGGACCAAGGTGCAGCGTGGTAAGCATACATTTACTTTACTAAATGTTCCACCAAAAAAAAACAATAAACAACACAACGAACGTAAAGCTTCCGAGTGCAACACATGCAACAAACAAAGACAAGATCCCACAACCTAAATGGCTGCCTAAGTATGCCTAAGTATGATCCCCAATCAGAGACAACGATAGACAGCTGCCTCAGTATGATCCCCAATCAGAGACAACGATAGACAGCTGCCTCAGTACGATCCCCAATCAGGGACAATGATAGACAGCTGCCTCGGTATGATCCCCAATCAGGGACAACGATAGACAGCTGCCTAGGTACGATCCCCAATCAGGGACAATGATAGACAGCTGCCTCAGTACGATCCCCAATCAGAGACAACGATAGACAGCTGCCTCAGTACGATCCCCAATCAGAGACAACGATAGACAGCTGCCTCGGTATGATCCCCAATCAGGGACAACGATAGACAGCTGCCTCAATACGATCCCCAATCAGAGACAACGATAGACAGCTGCCTCGGTATGATCCCCAATCAGAGACAACGATAGACAGCTGCCTCAGTACGATCCCCAATCAGAGACAACGATAGACAGCTGCCTCGGTACGATCCCCAATCAGGGACAACAATAGACAGCTGCCTCTAATTGGGAACCATACCCAGCCAACAAACAAAGAAACAGAAAACATAGAATGCCCACCCCAAATCACACCCTGACCAAACCAAATAGAGTAATAAAAAGGCTCTCTAAGGTCAGGGCGTGACAAGTATTATCCTAAAAAGACTGAAATGTCCTCAGTCAATAAGTCTCCAATTCCTTTGTTAAGTCAAGGAGCCTAAATGAGTTCAGGAGTAGAAATGGTTAACAAGTCACATAATAAGTTGCATGGATTCACTGTCTGCAATAATAGTGTTTAACGTGAGTTTTGAATGACTACCTCATCTCTGTACCCCACACGTACAATTATCTGTAAGGTCCCTCAGTCGTGTAGTGGATGTCAACCACAAAGACCAGGGAGATTTTCCAATGTCTCGCAAAGAACGGCACAGATTGGTAAAGAAGAAAGAAAAGCAGTCACTGAGTATCCCTTTGAGCAAGGTGAATTTTATTTTTATTTTATTTTTTTTATTTCACCTTTATTTAACCAGGTAGGCTAGTTGAGAACAAGTTCTCATTTACAACTGCGACCTGGCCAAGATAAAGCATAGCAGTGTGAACAGACAACACAGAGTTACACATGGAGTAAACAATTAACAAGTCAATAACACAGTAGAAAAAAAGGGGAGTCTATATACAATGTGTGCAAAAGGCATGAGGAGGTAGGCGAATAATTACAATATTGCAGATTAACACTGGATTGATAAATGGTCATGTACAGGTAGAGATATTGGTGTGCAAAAGAGCAGAAAAGTAAATAAATAAAAACTGTGGGGATGAGGTAGGTGAAAATGGGTGGGCTATTTACCAATAGATTATGTACAGCTGCAGCGATCGGTTAGCTGCTCAGATAGCTGATGTTTGAAGTTGGTGAGGGAGATAAAGGTCTCCAACTTCAGCGATTTTTGCAATTCGTTCCAGTCACAGGCAGCAGAGTACTGGAACGAAAGGCGGCCGAATGAGGTGTTGGCTTTAGGGATGATCAGTGAGATACACCTGCTGGAGCGCGTGCTATGGATGGGTGTTGCCATCGTAACCAGTGAACTGAGATAAGACGGAGCTTTACCTAGCATGGCCTTGTAGACGACCTGGAGCCAATGGGTCTTGCGACGAATATGTAGCGAGGGCCAGCCGACTAGAGCATACAAGTCGCAGTGGTGGGTAGTATAAGGTGCTTTAGTGACAAAACGGATGGCACTGTGATAAACTGCATCCAGTTTGCTGAGAAGAGTGTTGGAAGCAATTTTGTAGATGACATCGCCGAAGTCGAGGATCGGTAGGATAGTCAGTTTTACTAGGGTAAGCTTGGCAGCGTGAGTGAAGGAGGCTTTGTTACGGAATAGAAAGCCGACTCTTGATTTGATTTTCGATTGGAGATGTTTGATATGGGTCTGGAAGGAGAGTTTGCAGTCTAGCCAGACACCTAGGTACTTATAGGTGTCCACATATTCAAGGTCGGAACCATCCAGTGTGGTGATGCTAGTCGGGCAAGCGGGTGCAGGCAGCGATCGGTTGAAAAGCATCATTTGGTTTTACTAGCGTTTAAGAGCAGTTGGAGGCCACGGAAGGAGTGTTGTATGGCATTGAAGCTCGTTTGGAGTTTAGATAGCACAGTGTCCAATGACGGGCCGAAAGTATATAGAATGGTGTCGTCTGCGTAGAGGTGGATCAGGGAATCGCCCGCAGCAAGAGCAACATCATTGATATATACAGAGAAAAGAGTCGGCCCGAGAATTGAACCCTGTGGCACCCCCATAGAGACTGCCAGAGGACCAGACAGCATGCCTTCCGATTTGACACACTGAACTCTGTCTGCAAAGTAATTGGTGAACCAGGCAAGGCAGTCATCCGAAAAACCGAGGCTACTGAGTCTGCCGATAAGAATATGGTGATTGACAGAGTCGAAAGCCTTGGCAAGGTCGATGAAGACGGCTGCACAGTACTGTCTTTTATCGATGGCGGTTATGATGTCGTTTAGTACCTTGAGTGTGGCTGAGGTGCACCCGTGACCGGCTCGGAAACCAGATTGCATAGCGGAGAAGGTACGGTGGGATTCGAGATGGTCAGTGACCTGTTTGTTGACTTGGCTTTCGAAGACCTTAGATAGGCAAGGCAGAATGGATATAGGTCTGTAACAGTTTGGGTCCAGGGTGTCTCCCCCTTTGAAGAGGGGGATGACTGCGGCAGCTTTCCAATCCTTGGGGATCTCAGACGATATGAAAGAGAGGTTGAACAGGCTGGTAATAGGGGTTGCGACAATGGCGGCGGATAGTTTCAGAAATAGAGGGTCCAGATTGTCAAGCCCAGCTGATTTATACGGGTCCAGGTTTTGCAGCTCTTTCAGAACATCTGCTATCTGGATTTGGGTAAAGGAGAACCTGGAGAGGCTTGGGCGAGGAGCTGCGGGGGGGCCGGAGCTGTTGGTCGAGGTTGGAGTAGCCAGGCGGAAGGCATGGCCAGCCGTTGAGAAATGCTTGTTGAAATTTTCAATAATCATGGATTTGTCGGTGGTGACTGTGTTCCCTAGCCTCAGTGCAGTGGGCAGCTGGGAGGAGGTGCTCTTGTTCTCCATAGACTTCACAGTGTCCCAGAACTTTTTGGAGTTGGAGCTACAGGATGCAAACTTCTGCCTGAAGAAGCTGGCCTTAGCTTTCCTGACTGACTGCGTGTATTGGTTCCGGACTTCCCTGAACAGTTGCATATTGCGGGGACTGTTCGATGCTATTGCAGTCCGCCACAGGATGTTTTTGTGCTGGTCGAGGGCAGTCAGGTCTGGAGTGAACCAAGGGCTATATCTGTTCTTAGTTCTGCATTTTTTGAACGGAGCATGCTTATCTAAAATGGTGAGGAAGTTACTCTTAAAGAATGACCAGGCATCCTCAACTGACGGGATGAGGTCAATGTCCTTCCAGGGTACCCGGGCCAGGTCGATTAGAAAGGCCTGCTCACAGAAGTGTTTTAGGGAGCGTTTGACAGTGATGAGGGGTGGTCGTTTGACTGCGGCTCCGTAGCGGATACAGGCAATGAGGCAGTGGTCGCTGAGATCCTGATTGAAGACAGCGGAGGTGTATTTGGAGGGCCAGTTGGTCAGGATGACGTCTATGAGGGTGCCCTTGCTTACAGAGTTAGGGTTGTACCTGGTGGGTTCCTTGATGATTTGTGTGAGATTGAGGGCATCTAGCTTAGATTGTAGGACTGCCGGGGTGTTAAGCATATCCCAGTTTAGGTCACCTAACAGAACAAACTCTGAAGCTAGATGGGGGCAATCAATTCACAAATGGTGTCCAGGTCACAGCTGGGAGCTGAGGGGGGTCGGTAGCAGGCGGCAACAGTGAGCGACTTATTTCTGGAGAGAGTAATTTTCAGAATTAGTAGTTCGAACTGTTTGGGTATGGACCTGGAAAGTATGACATTACTTTGCAGGCTATCTCTGCAGTAGACTGCAACTCCTCCCCCTTTGGCAGTTCTATCTTGACGGAAGATGTTATAGTTGGGTATGGAAATCTCAGAGTTTTTGGTGGCCTTCCTGAGCCAGGACTCAGACACGGCAAGGACATCAGGGTTAGCAGAGTGTGTTAAAGCGGTGAGTAAAACAAACTTAGGGAGGAGGCTTCTGATGTTGACATGCATGAAACCAAGGCTTTTTCGATCACAGAAGTCAACAAATGAGGGTGCCTGGGGACATGCAGGGCCTGGGTTTACCTCCACATCACCCGCGGAACAGAGAAGGAGTAGTATGAGGGTGCGCCTAAAGGCTATCAAAACTGGTCGCCTAGAGCATTGGGGACAGAGAATAAGAGGAGCAGGTTTCTGGGCATGGTAGAATATATTCAGGGCATAATGCGCAGACAGGGGTATGGTGAGGTGCGGGTACAGCGGAGGTAAGCCCAGGCACTGGGTGATGATGAGAGAGGTTGTATCTGGACATGCTAGTTGTAATGGGTGAGGTCACCGCATGTGTGGGAGGTGGGACAAAGGAGGTATCAGGGGTATGAAGAGTGGAACTAGGCGCTCCATTGTGAACTAAAACAATGATAACTAACCTGAACAACAGTATACAAGGCATATTGACATTTGAGAGAGACATACAGCGAGGCATACAGTAATCACAGGTGTTGAATTGGGAAAGCTAGCTTAAACAGTAGGTGAGACAACAACAGCTAATCAGCTAGCACAACAACAGCAGGTAAAATGGCGTTGACTAGGCAACGGGGCCGACAGATAAAACATAAACAAGCAGAATGAGGTACCCGTGATTAATGGACAGTCCAGCGTGCATCAGCTATGTAGCCAGTTGATCAGTGTCCAGGGGGCAGGGAAGCTGGATTAGTGAGTGTTATCCAGGTTAAAAAAATAAAAAAATAAATAAATAAATAATAATAAATAATAACAATGACTAAATAGCTTGTAGCTAGTTTGCTAGTTAGCTTCTGGAGGTTCTTGAGTGTGTTCTAAAAATTAACAATAATAGCGATTCCGTATCACATTGGGTGAGGCAGGTTACCGGAATGTATAAACAAATAAAAAATCGGAAAGAGAGTAAATATGGGTCCAGTAAGTGTTTGGGACGAGGCGATTCAGACGGGTTAGCAGGCCTGTGCTAACAAGCTAACAGTTAGTAGGCCGGGGCTAAACAAGGTAGCAGTTAGCAGGCCAAAATAGCAAGCCAGGGGATAGCAAGGGCTAGAGAGTTAGCCTTTGGGGGGACGTTATTCCTCTTCATGCGGTGACATCGATAGACCGGTCGCGGGTCCGGGTAATTGTAGCCCAGGAGTATGCTACGGTGGTAGGTATTGTAGCCCAGGAGTATCCTACGGAGGTAGCACAGGGGCTCTGGCGGGGCTAGCTTCAGGCTAAGTGGGTGGAAGCGCTAGCCAGCAGTAATCGTCCGGGGTTGCGGTTTAGCTAAATAACTAGTTGTGAAGATCCAGATGTTCCGTTTGCGGCGGGAATCCGGGGGTAAAAAAAATAAAATAAAAAATAAATAGGTCCGTTATGCTCTGGTTAGAGTCGCGTGATCTTTTCGTGCTAAAGGTTAGCTGATGACCGGTTAGCTGAAGACCGCTAGCATAGCTGGTAGTTAGCTGGCTAGCTTCAGTTGCGGGGTTCCGGTTCCGAAGTAAATATAAATACTAAATACTTTAGGAAAAAATAAAAATAGCTACATTGGGTGAGGCGGATTGAGGGAGAGTATTTGGAAGTGAAGTTATTAATTACATTCTGGATGGTGTATCAATACACCCAGTCACTACAAAGATACAGGCGTCCTTCCTAACTCAGTTGCCGGAGAGGAAATAAACCGCTCAGGGATTTCACCATGAGGCCAATGGTGACTTTAAAACAGTTACAGAGTTTAATGGCTGTGATAGGAGAGAACTGAGGATGGATCAACAGCATCGTAGTTACTCCACAATACTAACCTAAATGACAGAGTGAAAAGAAGGAAGCCAGTACAGAATAATAATATTCCAAATATTTCATCCTGTTTGCAACTGTCACGCCTTGACCATAGAGAGCCCTCGGGGTTCGTGACTAGGGGGTTTTCTAGTTTTTATTTTCTATGTTGGTGTGAGTATGGTTCCCAATTGGAGGCAGCTGATGATCGTTGCCTCTAATTGGGGATCATACTTAGTGTGTCCCTTTTCCCACCTGCGTTGTGGGATATTGTTTGTGTTTAGTGCTATGTGCACTACGAACTGCACGTTCGTTTATTTATTTGTTGTTTGAAGTTTCACCTCAATAAATATGTGGAACTCTACTCACGCTGCGCTTTGGTCCATTCATTTAAACAACGGACGTGACAGCAACAAGACACTAAAGAAACACTGCAAAAAATGTAAAGAAATTCACTTTATGTCCTGACGACAAAGTGTTATGTTTGGAGCAAATCTACCACAACACATCACTGAGTACTACTCTTCGTATGTTCAAACATGGTGGTGGCTGCATCATGTGATGGGTATGCTTGTCATCGACAAGGACTAGGCAGTTTTTTAGGATAAAAAGAAACAGAATAGAGCTAAGCACAGGCAAAATCCTAGAGGAAAACCTGGTTGTCTGCTTTTCAACAGACAAATTCACCTTTCAGCTGGACAAGAACTTAAAACAGAAGGGAAAATATACACTGGAGTTGCTTACCAAGATGACATTGAATGTTCCTGACTGGCCTAGTTACAGTTTTGAATAACACTGAACAAAAATATAATCGCTACATGTAAAGTGTTGGTCCCATGTTTCATGAGCTGAAATCAAAGCTGTCAGAGGTTTCATCCATTGTCATCCATTGAGCATGTTTGGGATGCTCTGGATCAACGTGTACAACAGCGTGTTCCAGTTCCCGCCAATATCCAGCAACTTCACACAGCCATTGAAGAGGAGTGGGACAACATTCCACAGGCCACAATCAACAGCCTGATCAACTCTATGTGAAGGAGATGTGTCTCGCTGCATGAGGCAAATGGTGGTCACACCAGATACTGACTGGTTTTCTGATCCACGCCCCTACCTTTTTTAAGGTATCTGTGACCAAAGGATGCATATCTGTATTCCCAGTCATGTGAAACCCATAGATTAACAGCTAATGGATGTATTTAAATTGACTGATTTTCTTTATATGAAATGTAACTCAGTAAAATATTTGATGGTGTGTTTATATTTTTGTTCAGTGTAAATCACCTTGAAAATATATGGCAAGACTTGAAAATGTCTGTCTAGCAAATGATAAACAATAAACTTGACAGAGATTGAAGAATTTAAAATAATAATGTGTACAGCTCTTAGAGACCTACCCAGAAAGACTCCGCTCTTAGAGACCTACCCAGAAAGACTCACAGCTCTTAGAGACTTACCCAGAAAGACTCAGCTCTTAGAGACCTACCCAGAAAGACTCAGCTCTTAGAGACCTACCCAGAAAGACTCACAGCTCTTAGAGACTGACCCAGAAAGACTCACAGCACTTAGTCTTACCCAGAAAGACACAGCTCTTAGAGGCTTACCTAGAAAGACTCACAGCTCTTAGGGACTTACCCAGAAAAACTCACAGCACTCTTAGAGACCTAACCAGAAAGACTCACTGCACTTAGAGACCTAACCAGAAAGACTCACAGCTCTTAGAGACTTACCCAGAAAGACTCACAGCACTTAGAGACTTACCCAGAAAGACTCACAGCACTTAGAGACTGACCCAGAAAGACTCACAGCTCTCAGAGATGTTCCCATAAAGACTCAGAGCTCTTAGAGACTGACCCAGAAAGACTCACAGCACTTAGAGACTGACCCAGAAAGACTCACAGCTCTTATAGACTTACCTAGAAAAACTCACAGCTCTCAGAGATGTTCCCAGAAAGACTCACAGCTCTTAGAGACTGACCCAATAAGACTCACAGCTCTTAGAGACTGGCCCAGAAAGACTCACAGCTCTTAGAGACATATCCAGAAAGACTCAGCTCTTAGAGACTGTCCCAGAAAGACTCAGCTCTTAGAGACTGGTCCAGAAAGACTCACAGCTCTTAGAGACTTATCCAGAAAGACTCAGCTCTTAGAGACATACCCAGAAAGACTCACAGCTCTTAGAGACGTACCCAGAAAGACTCACAGCTGTAGTCACTGCCAAATGTGATTCTAACATGTATTGAATGTTGTGAATACGTTTGTAAATAACATATTTCTGTTTTTCATTTTCAAAAAATGTGCAAACATTTCTAAAAACATATTTTCATTTTGTCATTATTATTGTGTATAGACGGGTGAGAATATTTTTTTTATACATTTTGAATTCAGGCTTGTTACTGTAATTTAATTATGCCAATGTGCTTTCATCAATTGAAAGCCCTTAATCTATTTTATGAGAATTTGTAAGATTTCTTGTTTGCATAAAATAGACACAGACCAGTCTTTCAATAATAGGTAACATAATTTATTCTTACAGCGTGCTAACACTTAAACACGTGCAGCAGTTTATATACAGATCATGATGTCATTTCACTGCTTTAACAGAATCCCCTCCTCTCGACCGGGACAAAGTAAGGTGAAAAGTTCATTCTAACTTACTAACACACTCCCAGATAACTTTTGACCCCTCAAACATAATCGATCACCACTAAACTGACAGTTTTAATTAACAGAAAACCTAGGAATGCACTCACTACCTTATCTAAAAACCTCAGAGCTAAGTTTCAGTTGGGTCAACCATAGGCTAACGACCTTATCTGTTTACACAGTCCCCAAGCCATTTGTTTCTGCCGAGTTGGAATGGTGTTCATTAACTTTTATTACTCCTTGTCCGTGTCACACAATCCCTTCTTATGAACTCATATTGTGAATCACTTATAAAACAGAGTATAAGTTTACCTAGTTACAATTCTATTTAAAATGGGGATATTGTTTATTCATTTATCCATAATAAATTCAACAAGGCTGTAACACAATTTTTTTTAATAAGTCAAAGGGTATGAATTACTTTCTGAAGGCACAATATTTCTTATCACGCAATGAATGTCCCACACCTTAATATAACGTTTAGTATTGACAAGTTTTAGGATATAAATCTGTTAATTCATAGTAACTTGCAAAAGAAAGCCACCAAAAGGCCACGCCTTTCAATGCATGTCACCAGGCCCATTCTTCTGCTTTACTTCAGGACCACTGTACAGAACAGATGACCACAACTGGTAAAACACAAGGACACATAATCCTGTTGCTAGACACTGCTGTGTTAACACTGCCTGCTTGGCCTTGTAGACGACCTGGAGCCAGTGGCCATGGCATAGCAGCCCAGACCAATGTAATACTCTTCATACCAAGACAAGTGGCCTCATTTGAGCTGCTGAACTGTTTATAACCATTTGGATTAAATCTAATATCTGTCATTTTTAATATCTTCACCTGTTTTTTGTTGTTGTTTTTTTTATGTTTCGTTTTTGATGGGAGAAGGAAGGAAGGAAGGAAGGAAGGAAGGAAGGAAGGAAGGCAGGCAGGCAGGCAGGAAGGAAGGAAGGAAGGAAGGCAGGAAGGCAGGAAGGAAGGAAGGAAGGAAGGAAGGAAGGAAGGAAGGAAGGAAGGAAGGAAGGAAGGAAGGCAGGCAGGCAGGCAGGCAGGCAGGCACTACTGTGAGTGTAATGTTTACTGTTCATTTTTATTGTTAATTTCACTTTTGTATATTATCTACTCCACTTGCTTTGGCAATGTTAACATATGTTTCCCATGCCAATAAAGCCCATTGAATTGATTTGAGAGAGAGAGAGAGAGAGAGAGAGAGAGAGAGAGAGAGAGAGAGAGAGAGAGAGAGAGAGAGAGAGAGAGAGAGAGAGAGAGAGAGAGAGAGAGAGAGAGAGAGAGACACAAAGAAAGAGAGACACAAAGAAAGAGAGACACAAAGAAAGAGAGACAAGAGAGAGACAAGAGAGAGAGAAACATTGAGAGAGACAAGAGAGAGAGAAACATTGAGAGAGACAAGAGAGAGAGAAACATTGAGAGAAACATAAAGAGAGAAAAAGATTGAGAGAAACATAAAGAGAGAAAAAGATTGAGAGAGAACAAGAGAGAGAGATAGAAAGATCGAGGGAGAGAGAGGGAAGCGAGAGATTCAACATTTGAGAAGTACCAAAATTGAATGAACCATTTATCATTTGAGAGGTATTACATGTTGTGTCTGCTCTCCTACCCACATTAGATGATAGTTTACGGACCTGTTTGTCTTAGGGCTCCTGGTCTAATGGCTGTCTCTCCCTGGTCTAATGGCTGCCTCTCCCTGGTCTAATGGCTGTCTCTCCCTGGTCTAATGGCTGCCTCTCCCTGGTCTAATGGCTGTCTCTCCCTGGTCTAATGGCTGCCTCTCCCTGGTCTAATGGCTGTCTCTCCCTGGTCTAATGGCTGCCTCTCCCTGGTCTAATGGCTGCCTCTCCCTGGTCTAATGGCTGCCTCTCCCTGGTCTAATGGCTGCCTCTCCCTGGTCTAATGGCTGCCTCTCCCTGGTCTAATGGCTGCCTCTCCCTGGTCTAATGGCTGTCTCTCCCTGGTCTAATGGCTGCCTCTCCCTGGTCTAATGGCTGCCTCTCCCTGGTCTAATGGCTGCCTCTCCCTGGTCTAATGGCTGTCTCTCCCTGGTCTAATGGCTGCCTCTCCCTGGTCTAATGGCAGTCTCTCCCTGGTCTAATGGCTGCCTCTCCCTGGTCTAATGGCTGCCTCTCCCTGGTCTAATGGCTGCCTCTCCCTGGTCTAATGGCTGCCTCTCCCTGGCTGTCTGTCTCTCCCTGGCTGTCTGTCTCTCCCTGGCTGTCTCTCCCTGGTCTAATGGCTGTCTCTCCCTGGCTGTCTGTCTCTCGCTGGCTGTCTCTCCCTGCTCTAATGGCGGTCTCTCCCTGGTCTAATGGCGGTCTCTCCCTTGTCTAATGGCTGCCTCTCCCTGGTCTAATGGCTGTCTCTCCCTGGCTGTCTCTCCCTGGCTGTCTCTCCCAGGTCTAATGGCTGTCTCTCCCTGGTTGTCTCTCTCTGGTCTAATGGCTGCCTCTCCCTAGTCTAATGGCGGTCTCTCCCTGGTCTACTGGCTGTCTCTCCCTGGTTGTCTCTCCCTGCTCTAATGGCTGTCTCTCCCTGGCTGTGTCTCCCTGTCTGTCTCTCCCTGGTCTAATGGCTGTCTCTCCCTGGCTGTCTCTCCCTGGCTGTCTCTCCCTGGTCTAATGGCTGTCTCTCCCTGGTCTATTGGCTGCCTCTCCCTGGTCTAATGGCTGTCTCTCCCTGGTTGTCTCTCCCAGGTCTAATGGCTGTCTCTCCCTGGTTGTCTCTCCCTGGTCTAATGGCTGTCTCTCCCTGGTCTAATGGCTGTCTCTCCCTGGTTTAATGGCTGTCTCTCCCTGGTCTAATGGCTGCCTCTCCCTGGTCTGATGGCTGTCTCTCCCTGGTCTAATGGCTGTCTCTCCCTGGTCTAATGGCTGCCTCTCCCTGGATGTCTCTCCCTGGTCTAATGGCTGTCTCTCCCTGGTCTAATGGCTGCCTCTCCCTGGCTGTCTCTCCCTGGTCTAATGGCTGCCTCTCCCTGGCTGTCTCTCCCTGGTCTAATGGCTGTCTCTCCCTGGTCTAATGGCTGTCTCTCCCTGGTCTAATGGCTGCTTCTCCCTGGTTGTCTCTCCCTGGTCTAATGGCTGTCTCTCCCTGGTCTAATGGCTGCCTCTCCCTGGCTGTCTCTCCCTGGTCTAATGGCTGCCTCTCCCTGGACTAATGACTGTCTCTCCCTGGCGGTCTCTCCCTGGTCTAATGGCTGTCTCTCCCTGGCTGTTTCTCCCTGGTCTAATGGCTGTCTCTCCCTGGTCTAATGGCTGTCTCTCCCTGGTGTAATGGCAGTCTCTTCCTGGTCTAATGGCTGCCTCTCCCTGGTCTAATGGCTGTCTCTCCCTGGTCTAATGGCTGTCTCTCCCTGGTCTAATGGCTGCCTCTCCCTGGCGGTCTCTCCCTGGTCTAATGGCTGTCTCTCCCTGGCTGTCTCTCCCTGGCTGTCTCTCCCTGGCTGTCTCTCCCTGGTCTAATGGCTGCCTCTCACTGGTCTAATGGCGGTCTCTCCCTGGTCTAATGACTGTCTCTCCCTGACGGTCTCTCCCTGGTCTAATGGCTGTCTCTCCCTGGCTGTCTCTCCCTGGCTGTCTCTCCCTGGCTGTCTCTCCCTGGCTGTCTCTCCCTGGCTGTCTCTCCCTGGCTGTCTCTCCCTGGTCTAATGGCTGTCTCTCCCTGGCTGTCTCCCTGGTCTAATGGCTGCCTCTCCCTGGTCTAATGGCGGTCTCTCCCTGGTCTAATGACTGTCTCTCCCTGGCGGTCTCTCCCTGGTCTAATGGCTGTCTCTCCCTGGCTGTCTCTCCCTGGCTGTCTCTCCCTGGCTGTCTCTCCCTGGTCTAATGGCTGTCTCTCCCTGGCTGTCTCTCCCTGGCTGTCTCTCCCTGGTCTAATGGCTGCCTCTCCCTGGTCTAATGGCGGTCTCTCCCTGGTCTAATGACTGTCTCTCCCTGGCGGTCTCTCCCTGGTCTAATGGCTGTCTCTCCCTGGCTGTCTCTCCCTGGCTGTCTCTCCCTGGCTGTCTCTCCCTGGTCTAATGGCTGTCTCTCCCTGGTCTAATGGCTGTCTCTCCCTGGTCTAATGACTGTCTCTCCCTGGCGGTCTCTCCCTGGTCTAATGGCTGTCTCTCCCTGGCTGTCTCTCCCTGGCTGTCTCTCCCTGGTCTAATGGCTGCCTCTCCGTGGTCCAATGGTGGTCTCTCCCTGGTCTAATGACTGTCTCTCCCTGGTGGTCTCTCCCTGGTCTAATGGCTGTCTCTTCCTGGCTGTCTCTCCCTGGCTGTCTCTCCCTGGTCTAATGGCTGTCTCTCCCTGGTCTAATGGCTGTCTCTCCCTGACTGTCTCTCCCTGGCTGTCTCTCCCTGGTCTAATGGCTGCCTCTCCCTGGTCTAATTGCTGTCTCTCCCTGGTCTAATGGCTGTCTCTCC
Organism: Oncorhynchus masou masou; assembly: GCF_036934945.1. Taxonomy (NCBI): domain Eukaryota; kingdom Metazoa; phylum Chordata; class Actinopteri; order Salmoniformes; family Salmonidae; genus Oncorhynchus; species Oncorhynchus masou. The sequence continues at coordinate 113,905,247 of NC_088235.1, forward strand.
CTGGTCTAATGGCGGTCTCTCCCTGGTCTAATGACTGTCTCTCCCTGGCGGTCTCTCCCTGGTCTAATGGCTGTCTCTCCCTGGCTGTCTCTCCCTGGCTGTCTCTCCCTGGCTGTCTCTCCCTAGTTGTCTCTCCCTAGTTGTCTCTCCCTGATTGTCTCTCCCTGTCTGTCTCTCCCTGGTCTAATGGCTGTCTCTCCGTGGCTGTCTCTCCCAGGCCTAATGGCTGTCTCTCCCTGGTCTAATGGCTGTCTCTCCCTGGTCTAATGGCTGTCTCTCCCTGGTCTAATGGCTGCCTCTCCCTGGTCGAATGGCTACCTCTCCCTGGTCTAATGGCTGCTTCTTGGGGCGGCAGGGTAGCCTAGTGGTTAGAGCGTTGGACTAGTAACTAGTAGCGTTGGACTAGGAAGTTTGCAAGTTCAAACCCCCGAGCTGACAAGGTACAAATCTGTCGTTCTGCCCCTGAACAGGCAGTTAACCCACTGTTCCTAGGCTGTCATTGAAAATAGGAATTTGTTCTTAACTGACTTGCCTGGTTAAATAAAGTTAAAATTAAAAAAATAATTCTCCCTGGTCTAATGGCTGCCTCTCCCTGGTCTAATGGCTCTCTCTCCCTGGTCTAATGTCTCTCCCTGGTCTAATGGCTGTCTCTCCCTGGTCTAATGGCTGCCTCTCCCTGGCTGTCTCTCCCTGGTCTAATGGCTGCCTCTCCCTGCTCTAATGGCTGTCTCTCCCTGGTCTAATGGCTGTCTCTCCCGGGCTGCCTCTCCCTGGTCCATATATTCATGTCCAGCCCCCTGTGTGTTTAATCATCCAGAATAAAAGCAGCCAGGCCTTGGGTTTGCCTGTGCTGTTTGCCACCAGGGAACAGGGCCCAGGGAATAGCGATGAGTGTGTTACTGGGTAACGTTATTCTGCCCCTAGTCTCAAATGGTACCCTAGTCCCTTTACAGTGCACTAGTTTTGACCAGGAGCCGTAGGTGCACTATGTAGAGAATAGGGTATAATTTGGGAAATAGACACAGTCTCAGGTGGCTTCAAGAAGGAATTGACCAATAACGCCTCAGATAACGCCTCAGATAAATGGAGGCTGACAAGGTTTTGAATCACCAGATTACTTTATAATGGACGCTTTGTTTTTTTTCCAAATCAAACGTTATTTGTCACATACACATATTTAGCAGATGTTATTGCTGGTGTAACGAAATGCTTGTGTTCCTAGCTTCAACAGTGCAGTAGTGTCTAACCATTAACAACAATACACAAATCTAAAGGGGAAAGTTAAGATATACAGTGCCTTGCGAAAGTATTCGGCCCCCTTGAACTTTGCGACCTTTTGCCACATTTCAGGCTTCAAACATAAAGATATAAAACTGTATTTTTTTGTGAAGAATCAACAACAAGTGGGACACAATCATGAAGTGGAACGACATTTATTGGATATTTCAAACTTTTTTAACAAATCAAAAACTGTAAAATTGGGCGTGCAAAATTATTCAGCCCCTTTACTTTCAGTGCAGCAAACTCTCTCCAGAAGTTCAGTGAGGATCTCTGAATGATCCAATGTTGACCTAAATGACTAATGATGATAAATACAATCCACCTGTGTGTAATCAAGTCTCCGTATAAATGTACCTGCACTGTGATAGTCTCAGAGGTCCGTTAAAAGCGCAGAGAGCATCATGAAGAACAAGGATCACACCAGGCAGGTCCGAGATACTGTTGTGAAGAAGTTTAAAGCCGGATTTGGATACAAAAAGATTTCCCAAGCTTTAAACATCCCAAGGAGCACTGTGCAAGCGATAATATTGAAATGGAAGGAGTATCAGACCACTGCAAATCTACCAAGACCTGGCCGTCCCTCTAAACTTTCAGCTCATACAAGGAGAAGACTGATCAGAGATGCAGCCAAGAGGCCCATGATCACTCTGGATGAACTGCAGAGATCTACAGACTCTGGGAGACTCTGTCCATAGGACAACAATCAGTCGTATATTGCACAAATCTGGCCTTTATGGAAGAGTGGCAAGAAGAAAGCCATTTCTTAAAGATATCCATAAAAAGTGTTGTTTAAAGTTTGCCACAAGCCACCTGGGAGACACACCAAACATGTGGAAGAAGGTGCTCTGGTCAGATGAAACCAAAATTGAACTTTTTGGCAACAATGCAAAACGTTATGTTTGGCGTAAAAGCAACACAGCTCATCACCCTGAACATACCATCTCCACTGTCAAACATGGTGGTGGCAGCATCATGGTTTGGGCCTGCGTTTCTTCAGCAGTGACAGGAAGATGGATGGAGCCAAATACAGGACCATTCTGGAAGAGAACCTGATGGAGTCTGCAAAAGACCTGAGACTGGGACGGAGATTTGTCTTCCAACAAGACAATGATCCAAAACATAAAGCAAAATCTACAATGGAATGGTTCAAAAATAAACATATCCAGGTGTTAGAATGGCCAAGTCAAAGTCCAGACCTGAATCCAATCGAGAATCTGTGGAAAGAACTGAAAACTGCTGTTCACAAATGCTCTCCATCCAACCTCACTGAGCTCGAGCGGTTTTGAAAGGAGGAATGGGAAAAAATTTCAGTCTCTCGATGTGAAAAACTGATAGAGACATACCCCAAGCGACTTACAGCTGTAATCGCAGCAAAAGGTGGCGCTACAAAGTATTAACTTAAGGGGGCTGAATAATTTTGCACGGCCAATTTTTCAGTTTTTGATTTGTTAAAAAAGTTTGAAATATCCAATAAATGTCGTTCCACTTCATGATTGTGTCCCACTTGTTGTTGATTCTTCACAAAAAAATACAGTTTTATATCTTTATGTTTGAAGCCTGAAATGTGGCAAAAGGTCGCAAAGTTCAAGGGGGCCGAATACTTTCGCAAGGCACTGTATATATTTATTAGTAAGATTAATGTCAGAGTGGCATTGACTAGAATACAGTAGAATACAGTATATACATATGAGATGAGTAAAGCAACATTATTAGAGTGGCCAGTGTTCCATTATTAGAGTGGCCAGTGTTCCATTATTAGAGTGGCCAGTGTTCCATTATTAGAGTGGCCAGTGATTCCATTATTAGAGTGGCCAGTGTTCCATTATTAGAGTGGCCAGTGATTCCATTATTAGAGTGGCCAGTGTTCCATTATTAGAGTGACCAGTGTTTCATTATTAGAGTGGCAGTGATTCCATCATTAGAGTGACCAGTGTTCCATTATTAGAGTGGCCAGTGATTCCATTATTAGAGTGGCAGTGATTCCATTATTAGAGTGGCCAGTGTTCCATTATTAGAGTGGCAGTGTTCCATTATTAGAGTGGCCAGTGATTCCATTATTGGAGTGGCCAGTGTTCCATTATTCGAGTGGCCAGTTTTCCATTATTAGAGTGGCCAGTGTTCCATTATTAGAGTGGCCAGTGTTCCATTATTAGAGTGACCAGTGTTTATGTATATAGGGCAGCAGCCTCTAAGGTGCAGGGTTCAGTAACCGGGTGGTAGCCGGCTACTGATGGCTATTTAACAGTCTGATGGCCTTGAGATAGAAGCTGTTTTTCAGTCTCTCGGTCCCAGCTTTGATGCACCTGTACAGACCTCGCCTTCTGGATGATAGCGGGGTGAACAGGCAGTGGCTCGGGTGGTTGATGTCCTTGATGGTCCTTTTGGCCTTCCTATGACATCGGGTGCTGTTGGTGTCCTGGAGGGCAGGCAGTACATTGTGACATCAGCGGATGTAAGAAGGGCTTTATAAATACAATTGATTGATTGATTGAGTTGGAGGCTTGTGTGGCCACGCAGTCATGGGTGAACAGGGAGTACAGGAGGTGGCTGAGCACGCACCCTTGTGTGGCCCCTGTATTGAGGATCAGCGAAGTGGAGGTGTTGTTTCCTACCTTCACCACCTGGGGGCGGCCTGTCAGGAAGTCCAGGACCCAGTTGCACAGGGCGGGGTTCAGACCCAGGGCCCCGAGCTTAATGATGAGCTTGGAGGGTACTATGGTGTTGAAGGCTGAGCTATAGTCAATGAACAGCATTCTGATGTAGGTATTCCTCTTGTCCAGATGGGTTAGGGCAGTGTGCAGTGTGATGGCAATTGAATCATATGTGGATCTATTGGGGCGGTAAGCAAATTGAAGTGGGTCTAGGGTGGCAGGTAAGGTAGAGGTGATATGGTCCTTGACTCGTCTCTCAAAGCACTTCATGATGACAGAAGTGAGTGCTACAGGGCGATAGTCATTTAGTTCAATTGCTTTCTTGGGTACAGGAACAATGGTGGACATCTTGAAGCATGTGGGGAAAGCAGACTGGGATAGGGATCGATTGAATCTGTCCATAAACACTCCAGCCAGCTGGTCTGCGCATGTTCTGAGGATGAGGCTAGGGATGCCGACTGGGCCGGCAGTCTTGCTTGGGTTAACACATTTAAATGTCTTACTCACGTCTGTCACGGAGAACGATAGCCCACATTTCTTGGTAGCGGGCCGCGTCGGTGGTACTGTGTTATCCTCAAAGCGGGCGATGAAGGTGTTTAGCTTGTCTGGGAGCAAGACGTCGGTGTCCGTGACGTGGCTGGTTTTCCCTTTGTAATCAGTGATTGTCTGTAGACCCTGCCACATACGTCTCATGGTGCCGTTGAACTGCGACTCGACTTTGTCTCCATACTGACGTTTTGCCTGTTTGATTGCCTTACGGAGGGAATAACTACACTGTTTGTATTCAACCACATTCCCAGTCACCTTGCCGTGGTTAAATTCGGTGGTTTGCACTTTTAGTTTTGCTTGAATGCTGCCAGACATCCACTGTTTCTCGTCTCGGTAAGTTTTCATCGTCAGTGGAAACAACATCCCCTATACACTTCCTGTTGAACTCAGTCACCGTGTCAGCATATATGTCAATGTTATTCTCAGAGGCAACCGGGAACATATCCCTGTCCGCGTGATCAAAACATTCTTGAAGCATGGATTGTGATTGGTCAGACCAGCGTTGAATAGACCTTAGCACGGGTACTTCCTGTTTGAGTTTCTACCTATAGGAAAAGACGAGCAAAAATGGAGTATTGACCTGATTTGCCGAAGGGAGGGCAGGGGAGGGCCTTGTTGGCATCCTGGAACGGGGAGTAACTGTGGTCAAGCGTTTTAGCAGCACGAATACAACAGTCAATGTGTTGATAGAACTTCGGTAGCATTTTCCTCAAATTTTCTTTGTTGAAATCCCCAACTACAATAAATGCGGCCTCAGGATTTGTGGTTTCCAGTTTGCACAAAGTTCAGTGTAGTTCCTTGAGGGTCGTCGTGATAACGCCTTGAGGGGGAATATACATATATATATGGATGGGGACAGTATATCCGGAAAGAGCCATGATTCCATGAAACAGAGTATTTTATAGTCCCTGATGTCTCTCTGGAAGGAGATCCTCGCCCTGAGCTCGTCTACTTTATTGTCCAGAGACTGAGCAGTAGCTAGTAATATTCTCGGAAGCGGTGGACGGTGTGCACGCCTCCTGAGTCGGACTAGAATTCCACTCTGAATACCTCTTCTCCGCCGGTGGCGTCTTGGAGCAGCCTCTGGGATAAGTTCAATTGCCCCTGGGGGTACGAACTAAGGACACAATTCAGGAAAGTTGTATTCCTGGTCTTAATGCGTCGCTCTGATATCCAAAAGTTATTTCCGTTTGTATGTAATAACGCAAAACATTTCTGGGCTAATAATGTAAGAAATAACACACACAAAAACGAAATACTGCAAAGTTGCTTAGGAGCTAAAAGCAGAGCTACCATGTCTGTCGGCACCATCTTGCCAGGGGACCCCATTGAGACCAGGGTCTCATTTTCAATGGTGCCCTGAGGTTAACAAGTTAAACAAATTCAACGTTGGACAGGAAATAGCACAAGTTTAAAAGAAAAAATTCTAATAATACAGATTACAATTTATTTTTAAACGACCATTTCAACACTACAATACATGTTTATGTTTAATCAAAACAGATGTAATTCTCATTTAACAAATTCAACATTAGACTCCTAAACGGCACCAGGGAATGAAGATGCAGCGAGTTCTGCAAGTTATTCAAAAAAGGGGGGGGGGGTAAACCTAATTTGGTGGAGACCCGAGGAGTGAACAGGTTTCGGAAACTCATGTTTTCATGCTTTAACACTGAAGTTAGGTAAGTCGGTATGTCGGGAAGTCGGTAAGTCGGGAAGTAGGGAAGTCAGGATGTAGGGAAGCTTGTGTAGTAGGGCGTTGAAAACAAAAAGGGAATAGTGAAGTGATCTACAGGACTTTAATGAGGATCAGCCAAACTGTTGATACAGGAATCAGTGAGGAGTATTGAAACTGTCACATGTGATAAAGCGCAGGGTGCTATGGTAGACGGCGTTAAAAAGTTTAAGAGTAGTGGCTGCTGCATTCTGGGAAATAGTATCACCGTTGTCAAGAACTGTCAGGAAAAGTTGACTGTACAATCGCCTTCTTGCTTTTTAGGGAGAGCCTAGATTTATTTAAAAAATAATGGGACCCACTTTAAATCTGAGCATCAGTATATTTTTATATTCTTGTCAATCCAAATGCCCAGATATGTATAGACGGAAACCCAATCGATGGGAGAACCATTCAATGACTAAATATGTAGTCCATCTGAAAATGTTTGTTTTTTTGCGAGAATTAGAGAACAACATACATTTAATTAAGTTTCAGAAGCCTTATGCTTTAAAAATGGCATAAATAAATAATATCTTCATCCAGACTAAGTGGATTTGTAACTGCTTTTATGCTTTTAAAATGACTGACCAAACAAATGATGATGAATAGAGATGTATGCCTTCTTGTGTCATGCTTTTATCTAATATTTCATGTCCAGGTCCATGAAGGTCAAATGAGGATATGTTTTGATAGATTGCTTATAGGAACAATAGCTAAAATCCTTTCAAACCAAAAAAACACATTAAGTGACCACCCTGACATTTGTTTCGGTGACACTCCTTCAGATGCATCCGAAATGGCTTTTTTGGGCCCTGGTCAAAAGTAGTGCACTACTACCCTATAGGGCCTGGTCTAAAGTAGTGCACTACTACCCTATAGGGCCTGGTCTAAAGTAGTGCACTACTACCCTATAGGGCCTGGTCTAAAGTAGTGCACTACTACCCTATAGGGCCAGGTCTAAAGTAGTGCACTACTACTGTTATGTACTTGAGTGAAGACCCAAAAGCGGTTTTAACAGAAAACAGAGTTCTTTAATGAAAAACAGGAATGGCATAAATCCTCTTCCAACGTAGTCAATGGAACAAAAAGAACGTTAGTATAATGCAGGATGCACCTGCCAGGCAGACTCCGACAGGATAGGACAAGGTGGAAGCAAACGGGACGACAGCTTGCTTCTGGCATCAAAAACACAAACAAGAATCAGACACTGAAAGTAGCAGGAACAGAGAGAGAAATAGAGACCTAATCAGAGGGGGAAGAGAGAACAGGTGGGAAGGAGTGAATGAGCTAGTTAGGGGAGATGTAGAACAGCTGAAGAATGAGAGACAGAGAAGGTAACCTAAAAAGACCAGCAGAGAGAGACAGAGTGAAGAGAAAGGACAGGAACAGACATAACAAGACATGACAGTACCCCCCCACTCACCGAGCGCCTCCTGGCGCACTCGAGGAGGAAACCTGGCGGCAACGGAGGAAATCATCGATCAGCGAACGGTCCAGCACGTCCCGAGAGGGAACCCAACTCCTCTCCTCAGGACCGTACCCCTCCCAATCCACTAGGTACTGATGACCACGGCCCCGAGGGCGCATGTCCAAAATCTTACGAACCCTGTAGATGGGTGCGCCCTCGACAAGGATGGGGGGGGGGGACGAGCGGGGGCGCGAAGAACGGGCTTAACACAGGAGACATGGAAGACCGGGTGAACGCGACGAAGATAGCGCGGGAGAAGAAGTCGCACTGCGACAGGATTAATGACCTGAGAAATACGGAACGGACCAATGAACCGCGGGGCCAACTTGCGAGAAGCTGTCTTAAGGGGAAGGTTCTGAGTGGAGAGCCATACTCTCTGACCGCAACAATATCTAGGACTCTTGGTCCTACGCTTATTAGCGGCCCTCACAGTCTGCGCCCTATTACGGCAAAGTGCCGACCTGACCCCCTTCCAGGTGCGCCGCAACGCTGGACAAAAGCCTGAGCGGAGGGGACGCAGGACTCGGCGAGCTGAGATGAGAACAGCGGAGGCTGGTACCCGAGGCTACTCTGAAAAGGAGATAGACCGGTAGCAGACGAGGGAAGCGAGTTGTGGGCGTACTCTGCCCAGGGGAGCTGTTCTGACCAAGACGCAGGGTTACGAAAAGAAAGACTGCGTAAAATGCGACCAACAGTCTGATTGGCCCGTTCGGCTTGACCGTTAGACTGGGGATGAAAGCCGGACGAGAGACTGACGGAAGCCCCAATCAAACGGCAAAACTCCCTCCAAAATTGAGACGTGAACTGCGGGCCTCTGTCGGAAACGACGTCAGACGGAAGGCCATGAATTCGGAAAACATTCTCGATAATGATCTGAGCCGTCTCCTTAGCAGAAGGGAGCTTAGCGAGAGGAATGAAATGAGCCGCCTTAGAGAATCTATCGACAACCGTAAGAATAACTGTCTTCCCCGCTGATGAAGGCAGTCCGGTGATAAAATCTAAAGCGATGTGAGACCACGGTCGAGAGGGAATGGGAAGCGGTCTGAGACGGCCGGCAGGAGGAGAGTTCCCAGATTTAGTCTGCGCGCAGACCGAACAAGCGGCGACAAATCGACGCGCGTCACGTTCCCGAGTGGGCCACCAGAAACGCTGGCGAATGGAAGCGAGCGTACCCCGAACGCCGGGGTGGCCGGCTAACTTGGCAGAGTGGGCCCACTGAAGAACGGCCGGACGAGTAGGAACGGGAACGAACAGAAGGTTCCTAGGACAAGCTCGCGGCGACGGAGTGTGAGCGAGTGCTTGCTTTACCTGCCTCTCAATTCCCCAGACAGTCAACCCGACAACACGCCCGTCAGGGAGAATCCCCTCGGGGTCGGTGGAGACCTCAGAAGAACTGAAGAGACGAGATAAAGCATCAGGCTTGGTGTTTTTTGAGCCCGGACGATAAGAAATAACAAACTCGAAACGAGCGAAAAACAGAGCCCAACGAGCCTGACGCGCATTAAGTCGTTTGGCTGAACGGATGTACTCAAGGTTCCTATGGTCAGTCCAAACGACAAAAGGAACGGTCGCCCCCTCCAACCACTGTCGCCATTCGCCTAGGGCTAAGCGGATGGCGAGCAGTTCGCGATTACCAACATCATAGTTACGTTCTGACGGCGATAAGCGATGAGAGAAAAACGCGCAAGGATGGACCTTGCCGTCAGAGAGAGAGCGCTGAGAAAGAATGGCTCCCACGCCCACCTCTGACGCGTCAACCTCAACAACAAACTGACTAGAGATGTCAGGTGTAACAAGAATAGGTGCGGATGTAAAACGATTCTTAAGAAGATCAAAAGCTCCCTGGGCGGAAACGGACCACTTAAAGCACGTCTTAACAGAAATAAGGGCTGTGAGGGGAGCTGCCACCTGACCGAAATTACGGATGAAACGACGATAGAAATTAGCGAAGCCCAGAAAGCGCTGCAGCTCGACGCGTGACTTAGGAACGGGCCAATCAATGACAGCCTGGACCTTAGCGGGATCCATCTTAATGCCCTCAGCGGAAATAACGGAACCGAGAAAAGGGACAGAGGCGGCATGAAAAGTGCACTTCTCAGCCTTCACATAAAGACAGTTCTCCAAAAGGCGCTGGAGGACGCGTCGCACGTGCTGAACATGAATCGAGAGAGACGGTGAAAAAATCAGGATATCGTCCATGTAAACGAAAACAAAAATGTTCAGCATGTCTCTCAGGACGTCGTTAACTAGTGCCTGAAAGACAGCTGGAGCGTTAACGAGGCCGAAAGGAAGAACCCGGTATTCAAAGTGCCCTAACGGAGTGTTAAACGCCGTCTTACACTCGTCCCCCTCCCTGATGCGCACGAGATGGTAGGCGTTACGAAGGTCCAATTTGGTGAAAAACCTGGCTCCCTGCAGGATCTCGAAGGCTGAAGACATAAGAGGAAGCGGATAACGATTCTTAACTGTTATGTCATTCAGCCCTCGATAATCCACGCATGGGCGCAGGGACCCGTCCTTCTTCTGAACAAAAAAAAACCCCGCTCCGGCGGGAGAGGAGGAGGAGACTATGGTACCGGCGTCGAGCGAAACCGACAAATAATCCTCGAGAGCCTTACGTTCGGGAGCCGACAGAGAGTATAATCTACCCCGGGGGGAGTAGTTCCCGGAAGGAGATCAATACTACAGTCATACGACCGGTGTGGAGGGAGAGAAGTGGCCTTGGAACGACTGAACACCGTGCGCAGATCGTGATACTCCTCCGGCACCCCTGTCAAATCGCCAGGCTCCTCCTGTGAAGAAGAGACAGAGGAAACAGGAGGGATAGCAGACATTAAACAGGTCACATGACAAGAAACATTCCAGGATAGGATAGTATTACTAGACCAATTAATAGAAGGGTTATGGCGCACTAGCCAGGGATGACCCAAAACAACAGGTGTAAAAGGTGAACGAAAAATTAGAAAAGAAATGGTTTCGCTATGATTACCAGAGACAGTGAGGGTTAAAGGCAGCGTCTCACGCTGAATCTTGGGGAGAGAACTACCATCTAAAGCGAACAAGGCCGTGGGCTCCCCTAACTGTCTGAGAGGAATGTCATGTTCCCGAGCCCAGGTCTCGTCCATAAAACAGCCCTCCGCCCCAGAGTCTATCAAGGCACTACAGGAAGCAGATGAACCGGGCCAGCGGAGATGGACCGGAAAGGTAGTGCGTGATCCAGAAGGAGAGGCCTGAGTAGTTGCGCTCACCAGTAGCCCTCCTCTTACTGATGAGCTCTGGCTTTTACTGGACATGAGGTGACAAAATGACCAGCGGAGCCGCAGTAGAGACAGAGGCGATTGGTGATTCTCCGTTCCTTCTCCTTGGCCGAGATGCGGATACCCCCCAGCTGCATAGGCTCAGCATCCGAGCCGGCGGAGGAGGGTGGCAGTGATGCGGCAGGTGGCAGTGATGTGGAGAGGGGAGCAACGGAGAACGCGAGCTCCTTTCCACGAGCTCGGCGACGAAGATCAAACCGTCGCTCTATGCGAATAGCGAGAGCTATTAAGGAGTCCAGACTGGAAGGAACCTCCCGGGAGAGGATCTCATCCTTAACCTCGACGAGGAGACCCTCCAGAAAACGAGCGAGCAAAGCCGGCTCGTTCCAGTCACTAGAGGCAGCGAGAGTGCGAAACTCAATAGAATAATCCGTTATGGATCGATTCCCCTGACATAGGGAAGACAGGGCCCTGGAAGCCTCCTCCCCAAAAACAGAACGGTCAAAAACCCGTATCATCTCCTCCTTAAAGTCCTGATACTGGTTAATACACTCAGCCCTCGCCTCCCAGATTGCCGTGCCCCACTCACGCGCCCGTCCGGTAAGGAGAGAAATGACGTAGGCGATGCGGGCTGCGCTCCTGGAGTAAGTGTTGGGCTGGAGAGAGAACACCACATCACACTGAGTGAGGAATGAGCGGCACTCAGTGGGCTCCCCAGAGTAACACGGCGGGTTGTTGATCCTGGGCTCCGGAGACTCGGAAACCCTGGAAGTGGGCGGTGGATCGAGGTGGAGTTGGTGAACCTGTCTTGTGAGGTCGGAGACTTGGACGGCCAGGGTCTCAACGGCATGTCGAGCAGCAGACAATTCCTCCTCGTGTCTGCCTAGCATCGCTCCCTGGATCTCGACGGCGGAGTGAAAAGGGTCCGGAGCCGCTGGGTCCATTCTTGGTCTGATTCTTCTGTTATGTACTTGAGTGAAGACCCAAAAGCGGTTTTAACAGAAAACAGAGTTCTTTAATGAAAAACAGGAATGGCATAAATCCTCTTCCAACGTAGTCAATGGAACAAAAAGAACGTTAGTATAATGCAGGATGCACCTGCCAGGCAGACTCCGACAGGATAGGACAAGGTGGAAGCAAACGGGACGACAGCTTGCTTCTGGCATCAAAAACACAAACAAGAATCAGACACTGAAAGTAGCAGGAACAGAGAGAGAAATAGAGACCTAATCAGAGGGGGAAGAGAGAACAGGTGGGAAGGAGTGAATGAGCTAGTTAGGGGAGATGTAGAACAGCTGAAGAACGAGAGACAGAGAAGGTAACCTAAAAAGACCAGCAGAGAGAGACAGAGTGAAGAGAAAGGACAGGAACAGACATAACAAGACATGACAACTACCCTATAGGGCCTGGTCTAAAGTAGTGCACTACTACCCTATATGGCCTGGTCAAAAGTAGTGCACTACTACCCTATAGGGCCTGGTCTAAAGTAGTGCACTACTACCCTATAGGGCCTGGTCTAAAGTTGTGCACTACTACTCTATAGGGCCTGGTCTAAAGTAGTGCACTACTACCCTATAGGGCCTGGTCAAAAGTAGTGCACTATTCCCCTATAGGGCCTGGTCAAAAGTAGTGCAATATTCCCCTATATGGCCTGGTCTAAAGTAGTGCACTATTCCCCTATATGGCCTGGTCTAAAGTAGTGCACTATTCCCCTATATGGCCTGGTCTAAAGTAGTGCACTATTCCCCTATATGCCCTGGTCAAAAGTAGTGCACTACTACCCTATAGGGCCTGGTCTAAAGTAGTGCACTACTACCCTATAGGGCCTGGTCTAAAGTAGTGCACTACTACCCTATAGGGCCTGGTCTAAAGTAGTGCACTACTACTCTATATGGCCTGGTCTAAACTAGTGCACTACTACCCTATAGGGCCTGGTCAAAAGTAGTGCACTATTCCCTTATAGGGCCTGGTCAAAACTATTGCACTATTCCCCTATATGGCCTGGTCTAAAATGGTGCACTATTCCCCTATATGGCCTGGTCTAAAGTAGTGCACTATTCCCCTATATGGCCTGGTCTAATGTAGTGCACTATTCCCCTATATGGTCTGGTCTAAAGTAGTGCACTATTCCCCTATATGTCCTGGTCTAAAGTAGTGCACTATCTTCCTATATGGCCTGGTCTAAAGTAGTGCACTATTCCCCTATATGGCCTGGTCTAAAGTAGTACATTACTCCCTATAGGGCCTGGTCTAAAGTAGTGCACTACTCCCCTATATGGCCTGGTCTAAAGTAGTGCACTACTACCCTATATGGCCTGGTCTAAAGTAGTACATTACTCCCTATAGGGCCTGGTCTAAAGTAGTGCACTACTACCCTATAGGGACTGGTCTAAAGTAGTGCACTACTACCCTATAGGGAGTGGTCTAAAGTAGTGCACTATTCCCCTATATGGCCTGGTCTAAAGTAGTGCACTATTCCCCTATATGGCCTGGTCTAAAGTTGTGCACTATTCCCCTATATGGCCTGGTCTAAAGTAGTGCACTATTCCCCTATAGGGCCTGGTCTAAAGTAGTGCACTGCTCCCCTATAGGGACTGGTCTAAAGTAGTGCACTATTCCCCTATATGGCCTGGTCTAAAGTAGTGCACTATTCCCCTATATGGCCTGGTCTAAAGTAGTGCACTATTCCCCTATATGGCCTGTTCTAAAGTAGTGCACTATTCCCCTATATGGCCTGGTCTAAAGTAGTGCACTACTCCCCTATAGGGACTGGTCTAAAGTAGTGCACTATTCCCCTATATGGCCTGGTCTAAAGTAGTGCACTATTCCCCTATATGGCCTGGTCTAAAGTAGTGCACTATTCCCCTATATGGCCTGGTCTAAAGTAGTGCACTATTCCCCTATAGGCCTGGTCTAAAGTAGTGCACTATTCCCCTATTTGGCCTGGTCTAAAGTAGTGCACTATTCCCCTATGGGGACTGGTCTAAAGTAGTGCACTATTCCCCTATGGGGACTGGTCTAAAGTATTGTACTACTACCCTATAGGGCCTGGTCTAAAGTAGTGCACTATTCCCCTATATGGCCTGGTCTAAAGTAGTGCACTATTCCCCTATAGGGCCTGGTCTAAAGTAGTGCACTATTCCCCTATATGGCCTGGTCTAAAGTAGTGCACTATTCGCCTATATGGCCTGGTCTAAAGTAGTGCACTATTCCCCTATTGGACCTGGTCTAAAGTATTGTACTACTACCCTATAGGGCCTGGTCTAAAGTAGTGCACTACTCCCCTATGGGGACTGGTCTGAAGTAGTGCACTATTCCCCTATATGGCCTGGTCTAAAGTAGTGCACTATTCCCCTATATGGCCTGGTCTAAAGTAGTGCACTATTCCCCTATAGGGCCTGGTCTATAGTAGTGCACTATTCCCCTATATGGCCTGGTCTAAAGTAGTGCACTATTCCCCTATATGGCCTCGTCTAAAGTAGTGCACTACTACCCTATAGGGCCTGGTCTAAAGTAGTGCACTACTACCCCATAGGGCCTGGTCTAAAGTAGTGCACTATTCCCCTATATGCCCTGGTCTAAAGTAGTGCACTATTCCCCTATATGGCCTGGTCTAAAGTAGTTCACTATTCCCCTATATGGCCTGGTCTAAAGTAGTGCACTACTCCCTATAGGGTCTGGTCTAAAGTAGTGCACTATTCCCCTATATGGCCTGGTCTAAAGTAGTGCACTATTCCCCTATATGGCCTAGTCTAAAGTAGTGCACTATTCCCCTATATGGCCTGGTCTAAGGTAGTGCACTATTCCCCTATATGGCCTGGTCTAAAGTAGTGCACTATTCCCCTATATGGCCTGGTCTAAAGTAGTGCACTATTCCCCTATAGGGCCTGGTCTAAAGTAGTGCACTACTCCCCTATAGGGACTGGTCTAAAGTAGTGCACTATTCCCCTATATGGCCTGGTCTAAAGTAGTGCACTATTCCCCTATATGGCCTGGTCTAAAGTAGTGCACTATTCCCCTATATGGCCTGTTAGAAAGTAGTGCACTATTCCCCTATAGGGCCTGGTCTAAAGTAGTGCACTACTCCCCTATAGGGACTGGTCTAAAGTAGTGCACTATTCCCCTATATGGCCTGGTCTAAAGTAGTGCACTATTCCCCTATATGGCCTGGTCTAAAGTAGTGCACTATTCCCCTATATGGCCTGGTCTAAAGTAGTGCACTATTCCCCTATATGGCCTGGTCTAAAGTAGTGCACTATTCCCCTATATGGCCTGATCTAAAGTAGTGCACTATTCCCCTATAGGGCCTGGTCTAAAGTAGTGCACTATTCCCCTATATGGCCTGGTCTAAAGTAGTGCACTATTCGCCTATATGGCCTGGTCTAAAGTTGTGCACTATTCCCCTATTGGACCTGGTCTAAAGTATTGCACCACTACCCTATAGGGCCTGGTCTAAAGTAGTGCACTACTCCCCTATAGGGACTGGTCTGAAGTAGTGCACTATTCCCCTATATGGCCTGGTCTAAAGTAGTGCACTATTCCCCTATATGGCCTGGTCTAAAGTAGTGCACTATTCCCCTATAGGGCCTGGTCTAAAGTAGTGCACTATTCCCCTATATGGCCTGGTCTAAAGTAGTGCACTACTACCCTATAGGGCCTGGTCTAAAGTAGTGCACTACTCCCCTATTTGGCCTGGTCTAAAGTAGTGCACTACTACCCTATAGGGCCTGGTCTAAAGTAGTGCACTATTCCTCTATATGGCCTGGTCTAAAGTAGTGCACTATTCCCCTATATGGCCTGGTCTAAAGTAGTGCACTATTCCCCTATTGGGCCTGATCTAAAGTAGTGCACTACTACCCTATAGGGCCTGGTCTAAAGTAGTGCACTACTACCCCATAGGGCCTGGTCTAAAGTAGTGCACTATTCCCCTATATGGCCTGGTCTAAAGTAGTGCACTATTCCCCTATAGGGCCTGGTCTAAAGTAGTGCACTATTCCCCTATATGGCCTGGTCTAAAGTAGTGCACTACTACCCTATATGTTCTGGTCTAAAGTAGTGCACTACTACCCTATATGGCCTGGTCTAAAGTAGTGCACTTTTCCCCTATATGGCCTGGTCTAATGTAGTGCACTACTCCCCTATATGGCCTGGTCTAAAGTAGTGCACTATTCCCCTATATGGCCTGGTCTAAAGTAGTGCACTATTCCCCTATATGGCCTGGTCTAAAGTAGTGCACTATTCCCCTATAGGGCCTGGTCTAAAGTAGTGCACTATTCCCCTATATGGCCTGGTCTAAAGTAGTGCACTATTCCCCTATATGGCCTGGTCTAAATTAGTGCACTATTCCCTATAGGGCCTGGTCTAAAGTAGTGCACTACTACCCTATAGGCCCTGGTTTAACAGTTGTGCACTATTCCCCTATAGGGCCTGGTCTAAAGTAGTGCACTATTCCCCTATATGGCCTGGTCTAAAGTAGTGCACTCTTCCCCTATATGGCCTGGTCTAAATTAGTGCACTATTCCCTATAGGGCCTGGTCTAAAGTAGTGCACTACTACCCTATAGGCCCTGTTTTAACAGTTGTGCACTATAAAGGGAATTGCCATTTGGGACAGCAGGACTTGTTGTAACCTTTAGCAGCTCTGCAGGGACCCTGATCCTGTCTGGTGGTCTTCCCTAGTGGGGGACACTATAGTAACAAGCTGAGAGACCAGCCTCTGGTCTCCCACACTATAGTGACACGCTGAGAGACCAGCCTCTGGTCTCCCACACTATAGTAACACGCTGAGAGACCAGCCTCTGGTCTCCCACACTATAGTAACACGCTGAGAGACCAGCCTCTGATCTCCCACACTATAGTGACACGCTGAGAGACCAGCCTCTGGTCTCCCACACTATAGTAACACGCTGAGAGACCAGCCTCTGGTCTCCCACACTATAGTAACACGCTGAGAGACCAGCCTCTGGTCTCCCACACTATAGTAACACGCTGAGTGACCAGCCTCTGGTCTCCCACACTATAGTAACACGCTGAGAGACCAGCCTCTGGTCTCCCACACTATAGTAACACGCTGAGAGACCAGCCTCTGGTCTCCCACACTATAGTAACACGCTGAGTGACCAGCCTCTGGTCTCCCACACTATAGTAACAAGCTGAGAGACCAGCCTCTGGTCTCCCACACTATAGTAACCTGCTGAGAGACCAGCCTCTGGTCTCCCACACTATAGTAACATGCTGACAGACCAGCCTCTGGTCTCCCACACTATAGTAACACGCTGAGAGACCAGCCTCTGGTCTCCCACACTATAGTAACACGCTGAGAGACCAGCCTCTGGTCTCCCACACTATAGTAACACGCTGAGAGACCAGCCTCTGGTCTCCCACACTATAGTAACACGCTGAGAGACCAGCCTCTGGTCTCCCACACTATAGTAACACGCAGAGAACAGCCTCTGGGAAGTCATTGGGTAGCTCTAATGATCCATCCCTCTTCCTCCTGTACTATGAGAGATTACAGATGCACTATAATTGACTTGGAATGTTATGAGAGGGCAGTAGTCCCTAGAATGGCACCACAGATTAAGTAGTGTGACCGAGAGGGTATGTCAAGCTGGCTATCACCCAACTCATCCAGACCGAGAGGGTATGTCAAGCTGACTATCACCAGTGTGACTGACTGACTGTGTGACTGTGTTACTGACTGTGTGAGTGCTTTATAATGTGTGAGCTATATCCCTGGCTCAGTGCATGATGGAGCTTCCTTTCTCAGCGAGGTGATTGGGTCGTCCACAGGTGAGGGAGATGAATGGATGAGACATTCTCTCTGTCTGGTAGCAGACAGTCTCTCCCCGGTTATGGACATAGCATGAGTCACAGTGTACTAACTCTCTCTCCCCCGCTTTCTCTCTCTCCCCTCTCCCCTCTCTCTCTCTCTCTCTCCCCCTCTGTTTCTGTCTATCTATCTCCCTCCTCCTCTCTGTTTATTTCCTCTCTCTCTCTGTATCTCTCTCTCTCTCTCTCTCTCTCTCTGTATCTCTCTCTCTCTCTGTATCTCTCTTTCTCTCTCTCTCTCCCCCCTCTGTTTCTGTCTATCTATCTCCCTCCTCCTCTCTCTGTTTATTTCCTCTCTCTCTCGCTGTATCTCTCTCTCTCTCTCTCTCTCTCTCTGTATCTCTCTCTTTCTCTCTCTCTCTCCCCCCTCTGTTTCTGTCTATCTATCTCCCTCCTCCTCTCTCTGTTTATTTCCTCTCTCTCTCTGTATATCTCTCTCTCTCTCTCTCTCTCTCTCTCTCTGTATATCTCTCTCTCTTTCTCTCTCTCTCCCCCTCTGTTTCTGTCTATCTATCTCCCTCCTCCTCTCTCTGTTTATTTCCTCTCTCTCTCTGTATCTCTCTGTATCTCTCTCTCTCTCTCTCTCTCTCTCTCTCTCTCTCTCTCTCTCTCTCTCTCTCTGTATATCTCTCTCTCTTTCTCTCTCTCTCTCCCCCTCTGTTTCTGTCTATCTATCTCCCTCCTCCTCTCTCTGTTTATTTCCTCTCTCTCTCTGTATCTCTCTCTCTCTCTCTCTCTCTCTCTCTCTCTCTCTCTCTCTCTCTCTCTCTCTGTATATCTCTCTCTCTTTCTCTCTCTCTCCCCCCTCTGTTTCTGTCTATCTATCTCCCTCCTCCTCTCTCTGTTTATTTCCTCTCCCTCTGTCTCTCTCCAGCTGTTTCGACGTGTGGCAGCTGCCCTTCCTGGGATGGAGAGCATGCAGGAGACAAGCAAGGAGGGGAGTATCCTTTCACTGCACAGGCACTTAGCCTCAACTCAACTACAGGTAACATAAATGTAATGGTTGGTGGTTGTGAAAAGGACTCAACTCAAGTTACAGATACAGATACAGGTACAGGTAGAAGTACAGATACAAGTACAGATACAGGTACAAGTACAGGTACAAGTACAGATACAAGTACAGATACATATACAAGTACAAATACAAGTACAGATACAGGTACAGATACAGGTACAGATACAGGTATATGGATACAGGTACAGGTACAGATACAGGTACGGGTACAGATACAGATACAGGTACAAGTACAGATACAGGTACAGATACAAGTACAGATACAGGTACATGTACAGATACATGTACAGATACAGGTATATGGATACAGATACAGGTACAGGTATAGGTACAGATACAGGTACAGGTACAGGTACATGTACAGATACAGGTACAGGTATAGGTACAGATACAGATACAGGTACATGTACAGATACAGGTACAGGTACATGTACAGATACAGGTACAGGTATAGGTACAGATACAGGTACAGGTACAGATACAGGTACAGATACAGGTACAGATACAGGTACAGGTATAGGTACAGATACAGGTACAGGTACAGATACAAGTACAGATACAAGTACAGATACAGATACAGGTACAGATACAAGTACAGATACAGGTACATATACAAGTACAGTTACAGGTACAGATACAGGTACAGGTACCGATACAGGTACAGGTACAGATACAGATACAGGTACAAGTACAGATACAGGTACATGTACAGATACAGGTACATGTACAGATACAGGTACATGTACAGATACAGGTATATGGATACAGGTACAGATACAGGTACAGATACAGGTACAGCTACAGATACAGGTACAGGTACAGGTACAGATACAGGTACATGTACAGATACAGGTACAGGTATAGGTACAGATACAGGTACATGTACAGATACAGGTACAGGTATAGGTACAGATACAGGTACAGATACAGGTACAGATACAGGTATATGGATACAGATACAGGTACAGATACAGGTACAGGTATAGGTACAGATACAGGTACAGGTACAGATACAAGTACAGATACAAGTACAGATACAGGTACAGATACAGGTACAGATACAGGTACAGGTACAGATACAAGTACAGATACAGGTACATATACAAGTACAGATACAGATACAAGTACAGATACAGGTACAGATACAGGTACGGGTACAGATACAGGTACAGATACAGATACAAGTACAGATACAGGTACAGGTACGGGTATGGATACAGGTATGGGTACAGATACAGGTACAGATACAGATACAGGTACAAGTACAGATACAGGTACAGATACAGGTACAAGTACAGATACAGGTATATGGATACAGGTACAGGTATAGGTACAGATACAGGTACAGATACAGGTACATGTACAGATACAGGTACAGGTATAGGTACAGATACAGGTACATGTACAGATACAGGTACATGTACAGATACAGGTACAGATACAGGTATATGGATACAGGTACAGATACAGGTACAGGTATAGGTGTAGGTACAGGTACAGGTACATGTACAGATACAGGTACATGTACAGATACAGATACAGGTACAGGTACAGATACAGGTACAGATACAGGTACAGGTACAGATACAGGTACAGGTATAGGTACAGATACAGGTACAGGTACAGATACGAGTACAGATACAGGTACAGATACAGGTACAGATACAGGTACAGATACAGGTACAGGTACAGATACAAGTACAGATACAGGTACATATACAAGTACAGATACAGATACAAGTACAGATACAGGTACAGATACAGGTACAGGTACCGATACAGGTACAGATACAGGTACAGATACAGGTACAGATACAGGTACAAGTACAGATACAGGTACATGTACAGATACAGGTACATGTACAGATACAGGTATATGGATACAAGTACAGGTACAGATACAGGTATAGGTACAGATACAGGTACAGATACAGGTACATGTACAGATACAGGTACAGGTATAGGTACTGATACAGGTAGATGTACAGATACAGGTACATGTACAGATACAGGTACAGGAATAGGTACAGATTCAGATACAGGTATATGGATACAGATACAGGTACAGATACAGGTACAGGTATAGGTTACAGATACAGGTACAGATACAAGTACAGATACAGGTACAGATACAGGTACAGATACAGGTACAGATACAGATACAGGTACAGATACAAGTACAGATACAGGTACATATACAAGTACAGATACAGATACAAGTACAGATACAGGTACAGATACAGGTACAGGTACCGATACAGGTACAGATACAGGTACAGATACAGATACAAGTACAGATACAGATACAAGTACAGATACAGATACAAGTACAGATACAGATACGGGTATAGATACAGTTACATATACAGATACAGGTACAGGTACAGATACAGGTACAGGTACAGATACAGGTACAGGTACGGGTACAGATACAGGTACATGTATAGGTACAGGTACAGATACAGATACAGGTACAAGTACAGATACAGGTACATGTACAGATACAGGTACATGTACAGATACAGGTACATGTACAGATACAGGTATATGGATACAGGTACAGATACAGGTACAGGTACAGATACAGGTACAGGTACAGATACAGGTACATGTACAGATACAGGTACAGGTATAGGTACAGATACAGGTACATGTACAGATACAGGTACATGTACAGATACAGGTACAGGTATAGGTACAGATACAGGTACAGATACAGGTACAGATACAGGTACAGATACAGGTACAGGTACAGATACAAGTACAGATACAGGTACATATACAAGTACAGATACAGATACAAGTACAGATACAGGTACAGATACAGGTACCGATACAGGTACAGGTACAGATACAGGTACGGGTACAGATACAGATACAGATACAGATACAAGTACAGATACAGGTACAGGTACGGGTATGGATACAGGTATGGGTACAGATACAGGTACAGATACAGATACAGGTACAGGTACGGGTACAGGTACAGGTACAGATACAGGTACAGATACAGGTACAAGTACAGATACAGATACAGGTACAAGTACAGATACAGGTACAGATACAGGTACAAGTACAGATACAGGTATATGGATACAGGTACAGATACAGGTACAGATACAGGTACATGTACAGATACAGGTACAGGTATAGGTACAGATACAGGTACATGTACAGATACAGGTACATGTACAGATACAGGTACAGGTATAGGTACAGATACAGGTACAGATACAGGTACAGATACAGGTATATGGATACAGGTACAGATACAGGTACAGGTATAGGTACAGGTACAGGTACATGTACAGATACAGGTACATGTACAGATACAGATACAGGTACAGATACAGGTACAGATACAGGTATATGGATACAGGTACAGATACAGGTACAGGTATAGGTACAGATACAGGTACAGGTATAGGTACAGATACAGGTACATGTACAGATACAAGTACAGATACAAGTACAGATACAGGTACAGATACAGGTACAGATACAGGTACAGATACAGGTACAGGTACAGGTACAGATACAAGTACAGATACAGGTACATATACAAGTACAGATACAGATACAAGTACAGATACAGGTACAGATACAGGTACAGGTACCGATACAGGTACAGATACAGGTACAGATACAGGTACAGATACAGATACAGGTACAAGTACAGATACAGGTACATGTACAGATACAGGTACATGTACAGATACAGGTATATGGATACAAGTACAGGTACAGATACAGGTACAGGTATAGGTACAGATACAGGTACAGATACAGGTACATGTACAGATACAGGTACAGGTATAGGTACTGATACAGGTAGATGTACAGATACAGGTACAGGTACAGATTCAGATACAGGTATATGGATACAGGTACAGGTACAGATACAGGTACAGGTATAGGTTACAGATACAGGTACAGATACAAGTACAGATACAGGTACAGATACAGGTACAGATACAGATACAGGTACAGATACAAGTACAGATACAGGTACATATACAAGTACAGATACAGATACAAGTACAGATACAGGTACAGATACAGGTACAGGTACCGATACAGGTACAGATACAGGTACGGGTACAGGTACAGATACAGATACAAGTACAGATACAGGTACAGATACAAGTACAGTCACAGATACGGGTATAGATACAGTTACATATACAAGTACAGATACAGGTACAGGTACAGATACAGGTACAGATACAGGTACAGATACAGGTACAGGTACAGGTACGGGTACGGGTACAGATACAGGTACATGTATAGATACAGGTACAGGTATAGATACAGGTACCGGTACAGATACTGGTACAGATACAGGTACAGATACAGGTACGGGTACAGATACAGGTACAGATACAGGTACAGGTACAGATACAAGTACAGATACCGGTACAAGTACAGCTACAAGTACAGATACAAGTACAGATACAAGTACAGATACATATACAAGTACAGATACAAGTACAGATACAGATACAGGTACAGATACAGGTACAGATACAGATACAAGTACAGATACAGGTACCGATACAGGTATACGGATACAGGTACAGGTACAGATACAGGTACAGGTACAGGTACATGTACAGGTACAGGTACAGGTACAGATACAGGTACAGGTACATGTACAGGTACAGGTACAGATACAGGTACAGGTAAAGATACAGGTACAGGTACGGGTACAGATACAGGTACAGGTACAGGTACAGGTACAGGTATAGATACAGGTACCGGTACAGATACAGGTACAGATACTGATACAGGTACAGATACAGGTACAGATACAGGTACGGGTACAGATACAGGTACAGGTACAGATACAGGTACAGGTACCGGTACAAGTACAGATACAACTACAGATACAAGTACAGATACATATACAAGTACAGATACAAGTACAGATACAGGTACAGATTCAGGTACATATACAAGTACAGATACAGGTACAGGTACCGATACAGGTATACGGATACAGGTACAGATACAGGTACAGGTACAGATACAGGTACATGTACAGGTACAGGTACAGGTACAGATACAGGTACAGGTACAGATACAGGTACGGGTACAGGTACAGATACAGGTACAGGTAAAGATACAGGTACAGGTACGGGTACAGATACAGGTACAGGTACAGATACAGGTACAGGTACAGGTATAGATACAGGTACCGGTACAGATACAGGTACAGATACTGATACAGGTACAGATACAGGTACAGGTACATATACAGGTACGGGTACAGATACAGGTACAGGTACAGATACAGGTACAGGTACCGGTACAAGTACAGATACAAGTACAGATACAAGTACAGATACATATACAAGTACAGATACAAGTACAGATACAGATACAGGTACAGATTCAGGTACATATACAAGTACAGATACAGGTACAGGTACCGATACAGGTATACGGATACAGGTACAGATACAGGTACAGGTACAGATATAGGTACATGTACAGGTACAGGTACAGATACAGGTACAGATACAGGTACAGGTACAGATACAGGTACAGATACAGGTACAGGTACATGTACAGGTACAGATACATGTATAGATACAGGTATAGATGCAGGTACAAGTACCGGTATAGATACAGGTACAAGTACTGGTACAGATATAGATACAGGTACTGTTACAGGTATAGATACAGGTACCGGTACAGGTACAGATACAGGTACAGGTACAGATACAGGTATAGATACAGGTACATATACAAGTACAGATACAGGTACAGATACAGGTACAGGTACAGATACAGATACAGGTACAGGTACAGATACAGGTATGGGTACAGATACAGGTACAGGTACAGATACAAGTACAGGTACAAGTACAGATACAAGTACAGATACAAGTACAGATACATATACAAGTACAGATACAAGTACAGATACAAGTACAGATACAGGTACAGATACAGGTACAGATACAGGTACGGGTATAGGTACAGGTACAGATACAGATACAAGTACAGATACAAGTACAGGTATAGGTACAGATACAGGTACAGGTATAGGTACAGGTACAGATACAGATGCAGGTACAGATACAGGTACAGATACAGGTACAGATACAGATACAAGTACAGATACAGGTACAGATACAGGTACAGATACAGGTACAAGTACAGATACAAGTACAGATACATGTACAGATACAGGTACATATACAAGTACAGATACATATACAAGTACAGATACAGGTACAGATACAGGTACGGGTACAGGTACAGGTACAGATACAGGTACAGATACAGGTACAGGTACAGATACAGGTACGGTCACAGATACAGATACAGGTATAGATACAGGTACAGATACAGGTACAGGTACCGGTACAGATACAGGTACAGATACATGTATAGATACAGGTATAGATGCAGGTACAAGTACCGGTATAGATACAGGTACAAGTACTGGTACAGATATAGATACAGGTACCGTTACAGGTATAGATACAGGTACCGGTACAGGTACAGATACAGGTACAGGTACATGTACAGGTACAGATACATGTATAGATACAGGTATAGATGCAGGTACAAGTACCGGTATAGATACAGGTACAAGTACTGGTACAGATATAGATACAGGTACTGTTACAGGTACAGATACAGGTACAGATACAGATACAGGTATAGATACAGGTACATATACAAGTACAGATACAGGTACAGATACAGGTACAGGTACAGATACAGATACAGGTACAGGTACAGATACAGATACAGGTACGGGTACAGATACAGGTACAGGTATAGGTACAGGTACAGATACAGATGCAGGTACAGATACAGGTACAGATACAGGTACAGATACAAGTACAGATACAGGTACAGATACAGGTACAGATACAGGTACAGGTACAGGTATAGGTACAGGTACAGATACAGATACAAGTACAGATACAAGTACAGATACATGTACAGATACAGGTACATATACAAGTACAGATACAGATACAAGTACAGATACAGGTACAGGTACAGATACAGGTACGGGTACAGATACAAATACAGGTACAGGTACAGGTACAGATACAGGTACAGATACAGGTACAGGTACAGATACAGGTACGGTTACAGATACAGATACAGGTATAGATACAGGTACAGATACAGGTACAGGTACCGGTACAGATACAGGTACAGATACATGTATAGATACAGGTATAGATGCAGGTACAAGTACCGGTATAGATACAGGTACAAGTACTGGTACAGATATAGATACAGGTACCGTTACAGGTATAGATACAGGTACCGGTACAGGTACAGATACAAGTACAGGTACAGATACAGATACAGGTATAGATACAGGTACATATACAAGTACAGATACAGGTACAGATACAGGTACAGATACAGATACAGGTACAGATACAGGTACAGATACAAGTACAGATACCGGTACAAGTACAGGTACAAGTACAGATACAAGTACAGATACATATACAAGTACAGATACAAGTACAGATACAATTACAGATACAGGTACAGATACAGGTACATATACAAGTACAGATACAGATACAAGTACAGATACAGGTACAGGTACCGATACAGGTATACGGATGCAGGTACAGGTACAGATACAGGTACAGATACAGATACAGGTACAGGTACAGATACAGGTATAGGTACAGATACAGGTACAGGTATAGGTACAGATACAGGTACAGGTACAGGTACAGATACAGATACAGGTACAGATACAGGTACAGGTATAGGTACAGATACAGGTACAGGTACAGATACAAGTACAGATACAAGTACAGATACAGATACAGGTACAGATACAAGTACAGATACAGGTACATATACAAGTACAGTTACAGGTACAGATACAGGTACAGGTACCGATACAGGTACAGGTACAGATACAGATACAGGTACAAGTACAGATACAGGTACATGTACAGATACAGGTACATGTACAGATACAGGTACATGTACAGATACAGGTATATGGATACAGGTACAGATACAGGTACAGATACAGGTACAGGTACAGATACAGGTACAGGTACAGGTACAGATACAGGTACATGTACAGATACAGGTACAGGTATAGGTACAGATACAGGTACATGTACAGATACAGGTACAGGTATAGGTACAGATACAGGTACAGATACAGGTACAGATACAGGTATATGGATACAGATACAGGTACAGATACAGGTACAGGTATAGGTACAGATACAGGTACAGATACAAGTACAGATACAAGTACAGATACAGGTACAGATACAGGTACAGATACAGGTACAGGTACAGATACAAGTACAGATACAGGTACATATACAAGTACAGATACAGATACAAGTACAGATACAGGTACAGATACAGGTACGGGTACAGATACAGGTACAGATACAGATACAAGTACAGATACAGGTACAGGTACGGGTATGGATACAGGTATGGGTACAGATACAGGTACAGATACAGATACAGGTACAAGTACAGATACAGGTACAGATACAGGTACAAGTACAGATACAGGTATATGGATACAGGTACAGGTATAGGTACAGATACAGGTACAGATACAGGTACATGTACAGATACAGGTACAGGTATAGGTACAGATACAGGTACATGTACAGATACAGGTACATGTACAGATACAGGTACAGATACAGGTATATGGATACAGGTACAGATACAGGTACAGGTATAGGTGTAGGTACAGGTACAGGTACATGTACAGATACAGGTACATGTACAGATACAGATACAGGTACAGGTACAGATACAGGTACAGATACAGGTACAGGTACAGATACAGGTACAGGTATAGGTACAGATACAGGTACAGGTACAGATACAAGTACAGATACAGGTACAGATACAGGTACAGATACAGGTACAGATACAGGTACAGGTACAGATACAAGTACAGATACAGGTACATATACAAGTACAGATACAGATACAAGTACAGATACAGGTACAGATACAGGTACAGGTACCGATACAGGTACAGATACAGGTACAGATACAGGTACAGATACAGGTACAAGTACAGATACAGGTACATGTACAGATACAGGTACATGTACAGATACAGGTATATGGATACAAGTACAGGTACAGATACAGGTACAGGTATAGGTACAGATACAGGTACAGATACAGGTACATGTACAGATACAGGTACAGGTATAGGTACTGATACAGGTAGATGTACAGATACAGGTACATGTACAGATACAGGTACAGGAATAGGTACAGATTCAGATACAGGTATATGGATACAGATACAGGTACAGATACAGGTACAGGTATAGGTTACAGATACAGGTACAGATACAAGTACAGATACAGGTACAGATACAGGTACAGATACAGGTACAGATACAGATACAGGTACAGATACAAGTACAGATACAGGTACATATACAAGTACAGATACAGATACAAGTACAGATACAGGTACAGATACAGGTACAGGTACCGATACAGGTACAGATACAGGTACAGATACAGATACAAGTACAGATACAGATACAAGTACAGATACAGATACAAGTACAGATACAGATACGGGTATAGATACAGTTACATATACAGATACAGGTACAGGTACAGATACAGGTACAGGTACAGATACAGGTACAGGTACGGGTACAGATACAGGTACATGTATAGGTACAGGTACAGATACAGATACAGGTACAAGTACAGATACAGGTACATGTACAGATACAGGTACATGTACAGATACAGGTATATGGATACAGGAACAGATACAGGTACAGGTACAGATACAGGTACAGGTACAGATACAGGTACATGTACAGATACAGGTACAGGTACAGGTATAGGTACAGATACATGTACAGATACAGGTACATGTACAGATACAGGTACAGGTATAGGTACAGATACAGGTACAGATACAGGTACAGATACAGGTACAGATACAGGTACAGGTACAGATACAAGTACAGATACAGGTACATATACAAGTACAGATACAGATACAAGTACAGATACAGGTACAGATACAGGTACCGATACAGGTACAGGTACAGATACAGGTACGGGTACAGATACAGATACAGATACAGATACAAGTACAGATACAGGTACAGGTACGGGTATGGATACAGGTATGGGTACAGATACAGGTACAGATACAGATACAGGTACAGGTACGGGTACAGGTACAGGTACAGATACAGGTACAGATACAGGTACAAGTACAGATACAGATACAGGTACAAGTACAGATACAGGTACAGATACAGGTACAAGTACAGATACAGGTATATGGATACAGGTACAGATACAGGTACAGATACAGGTACATGTACAGATACAGGTACAGGTATAGGTACAGATACAGGTACATGTACAGATACAGGTACATGTACAGATAGAGGTACAGGTATAGGTACAGATACAGGTACAGATACAGGTACAGATACAGGTATATGGATACAGGTACAGATACAGGTACAGGTATAGGTACAGGTACAGGTACATGTACAGATACAGGTACATGTACAGATACAGATACAGGTACAGATACAGGTACAGATACAGGTATATGGATACAGGTACAGATACAGGTACAGGTATAGGTACAGATACAGGTACAGGTATAGGTACAGATACAGGTACATGTACAGATACAAGTACAGATACAAGTACAGATACAGGTACAGATACAGGTACAGATACAGGTACAGATACAGGTACAGGTACAGGTACAGATACAAGTACAGATACAGGTACATATACAAGTACAGATACAGATACAAGTACAGATACAGGTACAGATACAGGTACAGGTACCGATACAGGTACAGATACAGGTACAGATACAGGTACAGATACAGATACAGGTACAAGTACAGATACAGGTACATGTACAGGTACATGTACAGATACAGGTATATGGATACAAGTACAGGTACAGATACAGGTACAGGTATAGGTACAGATACAGGTACAGATACAGGTACATGTACAGATACAGGTACAGGTATAGGTACTGATACAGGTAGATGTACAGATACAGGTACAGGTATAGGTACAGATTCAGATACAGGTATATGGATACAGGTACAGGTACAGATACAGGTACAGGTATAGGTTACAGATACAGGTACAGATACAAGTACAGATACAGGTACAGATACAGGTACAGATACAGATACAGGTACAGATACAAGTACAGATACAGGTACATATACAAGTACAGATACAAGTACAGATACAGGTACAGATACAGGTACAGGTACCGATACAGGTACAGATACAGGTACGGGTACAGGTACAGATACAGATACAAGTACAGATACAGGTACAGATACAAGTACAGTCACAGATACGGGTATAGATACAGTTACATATACAAGTACAGATACAGGTACAGGTACAGATACAGGTACAGATACAGGTACAGATACAGGTACAGGTACAGGTACAGGTACGGGTACGGGTACAGATACAGGTACATGTATAGATACAGGTACAGGTATAGATACAGGTACCGGTACAGATACTGGTACAGATACAGGTACAGGTACAGATACAGGTACGGGTACAGATACAGGTACAGATACAGGTACAGGTACAGATACAAGTACAGATACCGGTACAAGTACAGCTACAAGTACAGATACAAGTACAGATACAAGTACAGATACATATACAAGTACAGATACAAGTACAGATACAGATACAGGTACAGATACAGGTACAGATACAGATACAAGTACAGATACAGGTACCGATACAGGTATACGGATACAGGTACAGGTACAGATACAGGTACAGGTACAGGTACATGTACAGGTACAGGTACAGGTACAGATACAGGTACAGGTACATGTACAGGTACAGGTACAGATACAGGTACAGGTAAAGATACAGGTACAGGTACGGGTACAGATACAGGTACAGGTACAGATACAGGTACAGGTACAGGTATAGATACAGGTACCGGTACAGATACAGGTACAGATACTGATACAGGTACAGATACAGGTACAGATACAGGTACGGGTACAGATACAGGTACAGGTACAGATACAGGTACAGGTACCGGTACAAGTACAGATACAACTACAGATACAAGTACAGATACATATACAAGTACAGATACAAGTACAGATACAGGTACAGATTCAGGTACATATACAAGTACAGATACAGGTACAGGTACCGATACAGGTATACGGATACAGGTACAGATACAGGTACAGGTACAGATACAGGTACATGTACAGGTACAGGTACAGATACAGGTACAGGTACAGATACAGGTACGGGTACAGGTACAGATACAGGTACAGGTAAAGATACAGGTACAGGTACGGGTACAGATACAGGTACAGGTACAGATACAGGTACAGGTACAGGTATAGATACAGGTACCGGTACAGATACAGGTACAGATACTGATGCAGGTACAGATACAGGTACAGGTACATATACAGGTACGGGTACAGATACAGGTACAGGTACAGATACAGGTACAGGTACCGGTACAAGTACAGATACAAGTACAGATACAAGTACAGATACATATACAAGTACAGATACAAGTACAGATACAGATACAGGTACAGATTCAGGTACATATACAAGTACAGATACAGGTACAGGTACCGATACAGGTATACGGATACAGGTACAGATACAGGTACAGGTACAGATATAGGTACATGTACAGGTACAGGTACAGATACAGGTACAGATACAGGTACAGGTACAGATACAGGTACAGATACAGGTACAGGTACATGTACAGGTACAGATACATGTATAGATACAGGTATAGATGCAGGTACAAGTACCGGTATAGATACAGGTACAAGTACTGGTACAGATATAGATACAGGTACTGTTACAGGTATAGATACAGGTACCGGTACAGGTACAGATACAGGTACAGGTACAGATACAGGTATAGATACAGGTACATATACAAGTACAGATACAGGTACAGATACAGGTACAGGTACAGATACAGATACAGGTACAGGTACAGATACAGGTATGGGTACAGATACAGGTACAGGTACAGATACAAGTACAGGTACAAGTACAGATACAAGTACAGATACAAGTACAGATACATATACAAGTACAGATACAAGTACAGATACAAGTACAGATACAGGTACAGATACAGGTACAGATACAGGTACGGGTATAGGTACAGGTACAGATACAGATACAAGTACAGATACAAGTACAGGTATAGGTACAGATACAGGTACAGGTATAGGTACAGGTACAGATACAGATGCAGGTACAGATACAGGTACAGATACAGGTACAGATACAGATACAAGTACAGATACAGGTACAGATACAGGTACAGATACAGGTACAAGTACAGATACAAGTACAGATACATGTACAGATACAGGTACATATACAAGTACAGATACATATACAAGTACAGATACAGGTACAGATACAGGTACGGGTACAGGTACAGGTACAGATACAGGTACAGATACAGGTACAGGTACAGATACAGGTACGGTCACAGATACAGATACAGGTATAGATACAGGTACAGATACAGGTACAGGTACCGGTACAGATACAGGTACAGATACATGTATAGATACAGGTATAGATGCAGGTACAAGTACCGGTATAGATACAGGTACAAGTACTGGTACAGATATAGATACAGGTACCGTTACAGGTATAGATACAGGTACCGGTACAGGTACAGATACAGGTACAGGTACATGTACAGGTACAGATACATGTATAGATACAGGTATAGATGCAGGTACAAGTACCGGTATAGATACAGGTACAAGTACTGGTACAGATATAGATACAGGTACTGTTACAGGTACAGATACAGGTACAGGTACAGATACAGATACAGGTATAGATACAGGTACATATACAAGTACAGATACAGGTACAGATACAGGTACAGGTACAGATACAGATACAGGTACAGGTACAGATACAGATACAGGTACGGGTACAGATACAGGTACAGGTATAGGTACAGGTACAGATACAGATGCAGGTACAGATACAGGTACAGATACAGGTACAGATACAGATACAAGTACAGATACAGGTACAGATACAGGTACAGATACAGGTACAGGTACAGGTATAGGTACAGGTACAGGTACAGATACAGATACAAGTACAGATACAAGTACAGATACATGTACAGATACAGGTACATATACAAGTACAGATACAGATACAAGTACAGATACAGGTACAGGTACAGATACAGGTACGGGTACAGATACAAATACAGGTACAGGTACAGGTACAGATACAGGTACAGATACAGGTACAGATACAGGTACGGTTACAGATACAGATACAGGTATAGATACAGGTACAGATACAGGTACAGGTACCGGTACAGATACAGGTACAGATACATGTATAGATACAGGTATAGATGCAGGTACAAGTACCGGTATAGATACAGGTACAAGTACTGGTACAGATATAGATACAGGTACCGTTACAGGTATAGATACAGGTACCGGTACAGGTACAGATACAAGTACAGGTACAGATACAGATACAGGTATAGATACAGGTACATATACAAGTACAGATACAGGTACAGATACAGGTACAGATACAGATACAGGTACAGATACAGGTACAGATACAAGTACAGATACCGATACAAGTACAGGTACAAGTACAGATACAAGTACAGATACATATACAAGTACAGATACAAGTACAGATACAATTACAGATACAGGTACAGATACAGGTGCATATACAAGTACAGATA
Source organism: Oncorhynchus masou masou (assembly GCF_036934945.1). Lineage (NCBI taxonomy): Eukaryota > Metazoa > Chordata > Actinopteri > Salmoniformes > Salmonidae > Oncorhynchus > Oncorhynchus masou. The sequence goes on from NC_088235.1 coordinate 113,938,824, forward strand.
CAGATACAAGTACAGATACAGGTACAGGTACCGATACAGGTATACGGATGCAGGTACAGGTACAGATACAGGTACAGATACAGATACAGGTACAGGTACAGATACAGGTATAGGTACAGATACAGGTACAGGTATAGGTACAGATACAGGTACAGGTACAGGTACAGATACAGATACAGGTACAGATACAGGTACAGATACATGTATAGATACAGGTATAGATGCAGGTACAAGTACCGGTATAGATACAGGTACAAGTACTGGTACAGGTATAGATACAGGTACCGGTACATGTATAGATACAGGTACCGGTACAGGTATAGGTACAGGTATATAGATACAGGTACAGATTGAGTGCAGTGAAAAAGTATTTCTAAATTTCTCTATTTCTGCATATTTGTGACTTAATGTTAACAGATCTTCAACCCAAAACTTGATTTTAGATAAAGGGGAACCTGAGTGTATTTATTTAATGAACAAGGTTATGCAACACCCAATGCCTCTGTGTGAAAAATGATTTACCCCCTTACACTCAATAACTGGTTGTGCCACCTATAGCTGCAACGACTCCAACCAACCACTTGTTTATCAGTCCACCTTTAGCTGTAATGACTCCAACCAAACACTTCCTGTAGTTGTTGATCAGTCCACCTTTAGCTGCAATGACTCCAACCAAACACTTCCTGTAGTTGTTGATCAGTCCACCTTTAGCTGTAATGACTCCAACCAAACACTTCCTGTAGTTGTTGATCAGTCCACCTTTAGCTGTAATGACTCCAACCAAACACTTCCTGTAGTTGTTGATCAGTCCACCTTTAGCTGTAATGACTCCAACCAAACACTTCCTGTAGTTGATCAGTCCACCTTTAGCTGCAACGACTCCAACCAAACACTTCCTGTAGTTGTTGATCAGTCCACCTTTAGCTGTAATGACTCCAACCAAACACTTCCTGTAGTTGATCAGTCCACCTTTAGCTGCAACGACTCCAACCAAACACTTCCTGTAGTTGTTGATCAGTCCACCTTTAGCTGCAACGACTCCAACCAAACACGTCCTGTAGTTGTTCATCAGTCCACCTTTAGCTGCAATGACTCCAACCAAACACTTCCTGTAGTTGTTGATCAGTCCACCTTTAGCTGTAATGACTCCAACCAAACACTTCCTGTAGTTGATCAGTCCACCTTTAGCTGCAACGACTCCAACCAAACACTTCCTGTAGTTGTTGATCAGTCCACCTTTAGCTGCAATGACTCCAACCAAACACTTCCTGTAGTTGTTGATCAGTCCACCTTTAGCTGTAATGACTCCAACCAAACACTTCCTGTAGTTGTTGATCAGTCCACCTTTAGCTGTAATGACTCCAACCAAACACTTCCTGTAGTTGATCAGTCCACCTTTAGCTGCAACGACTCCAACCAAACACTTCCTGTAGTTGTTGATCAGTCCACCTTTAGCTGTAATGACTCCAACCAAACACTTCCTGTAGTTGTTGATCAGTCCATCTTTAGCTGTAATGACTCCAACCAAACACTTCCTGTAGTTGTTGATCAGTCCATCTTTAGCTGTAATGACTCCAACCAAACACTTCCTGTAGTTGATCAGTCCACCTTTAGCTGCAACGACTCCAACCAAACACTTCAATGCAGAACTGCTTTAACTCAGAGATATTTGTGGGTTTTCAAGCATTAACTTCTCTTTTCAAGTCCTGCCACAACATCTCAATTGGGATTAGGTCTGGACTTTGACTAGGCCATTCAAAAACTTCAAATGTGTTGCTTTTTAAACATTTTCATGTAGACTTGATTGTGTGTTTTGGATCATTGTCTTGCTGCATGACCCAGCTGAGCTTCAGCTCACAGACGGACGGCCTGATATTCTCCTGTAGAATTCTCTGATACAGAGCAGAATTCATGGTTCCTTCTATTAAGGCAAGTCGTCCAGGTCCTGAGGCAGCAAAGCGTCCCCAAACCATCACACTACCACCACCACCACCACCATGCTTGACCGTTGGTATGAGGTTCTTCCTCTGGAATGCAGTGCTTGGCTTTCACCAGACATAAAGGGGCCAATGTCATACAAAAGGTTGGCTCAAGTTTGACAAAAAAAGCACCTGGATGATCATCAAGACACTTGGAAGAATGTTCTAGAATGTTCTATGGACAGATGAGTGAAAAGTCGAGCAAGACTGTTCTCGTGCTGTTCCGCCAATTACATTTTACAAATGTTGAAGAGAGTGGGGCTCAAGCTGCATCCCTGTATCACCCGGCCCCCAGGGAAGACTTCTGTGACAATTTTGACCATACACTCCCCCCCCCAACACCGCTTTCCATCAGTTTATACAGCAGGCCCTCAGGCCAAATTGAGTTAAAAGCTTTTTGGCAATCAACAAAGCATGAAAAAACCTTGCTTTTGTTTTGATTTGTTTGTTTGTCGATGAGGGTGTGGAGGGTGTATACGTGGTGTGTCGTACGGTAATTTGGTAAGAAGCCAATTTGATATTTGCTCAAGACATTGTTTTCACTGAAGAAATGTTGGAGTCCGCTGTTGATGACACTGCAGAGGATTTTCCTGAGGCACACATTCAGCTGTAATTGTTGGGGTCAAATTTGTCTCCATTTTTGTGGATTGGGGTGATCAGACCTTGGTTCCAAATATTGGGGAAGATGCCAGAGCTGAGGATAATGTTGAAGAGTTTGAGTATAGTAACTTGAAATTGTGGTCTGTATATTTTATCATTTCATTAAGGATACCATCAACCGCCTTTTTGGGTTGGAAGGTTTGTATTTTTTCCTGAAGTACATCCAATGTAAGTAGTCTTTATTGTAATAGGAGAACCCAGTGGGTTCTGGGTAGTCTTTATTGTAATAGGAGAATCCAGTGGGTTCTGGGTAGTCTTTATTGTAATAGGAGAACCCAGTGGGTTTTGGGTAGTCTTTATTGTAATAGGAGAACCCAGTGGGTTCTGGGTAGTCTTTATTGTAATAGGAGAACCCAGTGGGTTCTGGGTAGTCTTTATTGTAATAGGAGAATCCAGTGGGTTCTGGGTAGTCTTTATTGTAATAGGAGAACCCAGTGGGTTTTGGGTAGTCTTTATTGTAATAGGAGAACCCAGTGGGTTCTGGGTAGTCTTTATTGTAATAGGAGAACCCAGTGGGTTCTGGGTAGTCTTTATTGTAATAGGAGAATCCAGTGGGTTCTGGGTAGTCTTTATTGTAATAGGAGAACCCAGTGGGTTCTGGGTAGTCGTTATTGTAATAGGAGAATCCAGTGGGTTCTGGGTAGTCTTTATTGTAATAGGAGAACCCAGTGGGTTCTGGGTAGTCTTTATTGTAATAGGAGAACCCAGTGGGGTCTGGGTAGTCTTTATTGTAAGAGGAGAACCCAGTGGGTTCTGGGTAGTACTAATTCACTATTTCAGGGAAACATGTCATCCAGGAGGGATTGGTTTTGTTTTTGGACAACTGTTCCTGGGTAGGTTTCTACACTATCTTCCTTCCTTCCATCTATAGTATTTCTCAATATCATGCAGTTTATTGGGCTTTGATTGATCTCTCTCTCTCTCTCTCTCTCTCTCTCTCTCTCTCTCTCTCTCTCTCTCTCTCTCTCTCTCTCTCTCTCTCTCCCTCCTCCTCCTCCTCCTCCTCCTCCTCCTCTCATCCATTGATGCCAGTCGACCACAGAGCCGCAGGGTGTGTTGTACAGACAGGTTGGGATATTAAAGCCAGAGGTTGCAGTTTTTATACAGAAAAAAAATATCCAGCCCCCATAGACAAACAAACCACTGACTGACATGTTGTTTCCTTTGTGCTGAAGAAAGGAATTCATATTTTTGGGGAGTTCAACAGTGTGTAGTTTCTGTCATGGTCAATATAATATAATATACACTGACTGTACAAAACATTATGAACACCTGCTCTTTCCATGACATCCCTTATTGATGTCACTTGTTCAATCCACTTCCATCAGTGTAGGTGAAGGGGAGGAGATGGGTTAAAGAAGGATTTTTAATCAAAGGATCAGAGAATTTATCAAGTACTGAAAGCATAAGCAGGAAGAGAACAGAGCAGGAAGAGAACAGAGCAGGAAGAGATCAGAGCAGGAAGAGAACAGAGCAGGAAGAGAACAGAGCAGGAAGAGAACAGAGCAGGAAGAGAACAGAGCAGGAAGAGATCAGAGCAGGAAGAGAACTGAGCAGGAAGAGAACAGAGCAGGAAGAGAACAGAGCAGGAAGAGAACAGAGCAGGAAGAGAACAGAGCAGGAAGAGATCAGAGCAGGAAGAGATCAGAGCAGGAAGAGAACAGAGCAGGAAGAGAACAGAGCAGGAAGAGAACAGAGCAGGAAGAGAACAGAGCAGGAAGAGATCAGAGCAGGAAGAGAACAGAGCAGGAAGAGAACAGAGCAGGAAGAGAACAGAGCAGGAAGAGAACAGAGCAGGAAGAGAACAGAGCAGGAAGAGAACAGAGCAGGAAGAGAACAGAGCAGGAAGAGAACAGAGCAGGAAGAGATCAGAGCAGGAAGAGAACAGAGCAGGAAGAGATCAGAGCAGGAAGAGAACAGAGCAGGAAGAGAACAGAGCAGGAAGAGAACAGAGCAGGAAGAGAACAGAGCAGGAAGAGAACAGAGCAGGAAGAGAACAGAGCAGGAAGAGAACAAAGCAGGAAGAGAACAGAGCAGGAAGAGAATAGAGTAGGAGGATACACACATTAAAATGAAATACATTTTTCATAAATCACCTGCTGTTACCATAGAGATGCAGCCTACAAAGCTCAGACAGAATGTGGAGGATGAAGAGTGACTGAAACCACAGAGTCTCTAAACCCAGAGACACAACTGGACTTCTGGGAACGCTTGTGAAGCAGACCAAGCAGACCAGGCTGGGGTTTGAGAGGTCAATGAGATCAATCGTAGGAGTAACTTTGAGATAGAGAGAGAGTGGGGGGGGGGGGGGAATAGTAACATACTATTTAGTTGGTCTGTATTATCAAGTACGTTTTCCAAACTCAGTCCTCGGGACCCCAAGGGGTGCCCGTTTTTGTTTTTGCCCCTAACACATAACCTGAATCAGCTGTGTAGTGTTAGGGGCAAAAACCAAAACGGGCATAGATACAACCTATATCCACTATGACAGGTCACTATGACAACCTATATCCACTATGACAGGTCACTATGACAACCTATATCCACTATGGCAGGTCAGCAGATACAACCTATATCCACTATGACAGGTCACTATGACAACCTATATCCACTATGACAGGTCAGCAGATACAACCTATATCCACTATGACAGGTCACTATGACAACCGATATCCACTATGACAGGTCACTATGACAACCTATATCCACTATGACAGGTCAGCAGATACAACCTATAACCACTATGACAGGTCACTATGACAACCTATATCCACTATGACAGGTCAGCAGATACAACCTATAACCACTATGACAGGTCGATAGATACAACCTATATCCACTATGACAGGTCACTATGACAACCTATATCCACTATGACAGGTCAGCAGATACAACCGATATCCACTACGACAGGTTAGAGTTACAGAGGAAACTACTAAACCGTCCAATTGGTCTGTGTTATTGCACAGACCAACAAACCTCAGACATAACTATTCATGATGCTATTAAAGGCTTGTAAATATTGAAGGGTATTTGACAGGGTTCTTTACGCTAGGGTTGGAGGGTGGAGGGAGGGTGGGGGGAGTGTAGAGGGGAGGGTGGAGTGTAGAGGGGAGGGTGGAGGAGGTGGGGGGGGAGTGTAGAAGGGATGGTGGTGGAGGTGAGGGGGGGGGGGTTGCGACCAGGCAGCACTAAGGTAGTGGGGGGGCAGCACTAGGGTAGTGGGGGGGGCAGCACTAGGGTAGTGGGGGGGCAGCACTAGGGTAGTGGGGGGGCAGCACTAGGGTAGTGGGGGGGGGCAGCACTAGGTTAGTGGGGGGGGACAGCACTAGGGTAGTGGGGGGGGGGCAGCACTAGGGTAGTGGGGGGGGGGCAGCACTAGGGTAGTGGGGGGGGGCAGCACTAGGGTAGTGGGGGGGCAGCACTAGGGTAGTGGGGGGGCAGCACTAAGGTAGTGGGAGGGGCAGCACTAGGGTAGTGGGGGGCAGCACCAGGGTAGTGGGGGGGCAGCACTAGGGTAGTGGGGGGGGGCAGCACTAGGGTAGTGGGGGGGCAGCACTAGGGTAGTGGGGGGGGGCAGCACTAGGGTAGTGGGGGGGCAGCACTAGGTTAGTGGGGGCGGCAGCACTAGGGTAGTGGGGGGGGGGGCAGCACTAGGGTAGTGGGGGCAGCACTAGGGTAGTGGGGGGGGGCAGCACTAGGGTAGTGGGGGGGGGGCAGCACTAGGGTAGTGGGGGGGGGCAGCACTAGGGTAGTGGGGGGGCAGCACTAGGGTAGTGGGGGGGGGCAGCACTAGGGTAGTGGGGGGGGGGCAGCACTAGGGTAGTGGGGGGGGCAGCACTAGCACTAGGGTAGTGGGGGGGCAGCACTAGGGTAGTGGGGGGGCAGCACTAGTGTAGTGGGGGGGCAGCACTAGGGTAGTGGGGGGGCAGCACTAGGGTAGTGGGGGGGCAGCACTAGGGTAGTGGGGGGGGGGCAGCACTAGGGTAGTGGGGGGGGGCAGCACTAGGGTAGTGGGGGGGCAGCACTAGGGTAGTGGGGGGGGCAGCACTAGGGTAGTGGGGAGGGGGCAGCACTAGGGTAGTGGGGGCAGCACTAGGGTAGTGGGGGGGGGGCAGCACTAGGGTAGTGGGGGGCAGCACTAGGGTAGTGGGGGGGGGGCAGCACTAGGGTAGTGGGGGGGCAGCACTAGGGTAGTGGGGGGGCAGCACTAGGGTAGTGGGGGGGGGGCAGCACTAGGGTAGTAGGGGGGGGCAGCACTAGGGTAGTGGGGGGGGGCAGCACTAGGGTAGTGGGGGGGGGCAGCACTAGGGTAGTGGGGGGGCAGCACTAGGGTAGTGGGGGAGGCAGCACTAGGGTAGTGGGGGGGGCAGCACTAGGGTAGGGGGGGCAGCACTAGGGTAGTGGGGGGGCAGCACAAGGGTAGTGGGGGGGGGGCAGCACTAGGGTAGTGGGGGGGGGGGCAGCACTAGAGTAGTGGGGGGGGGGCAGCACTATGCTGTTCCATTATGCTGCCAGTCAGTCTCTTCACTGGATTAAACATTGTCCTGCTGACACAAGGCCGTTGGCCAGGATTAAGTTTGACTGACACTTATGTTGTGTTTCATGTTACCTCAGAAACACTTGATTGACAAGAGCCAATAGTCTTCAATGAGACCCACATGTTTATGCTTTATGTCTGGTCTTCTTCCAGACTCTCATGTGCCGTTGAGTTGTGCCATGTAGTCATCTTGACCTGTTCAGTCATCACAACAGATAGTAAATCCCTGACCCTGCTCAGTCATCACCACAGATAATAAATCCCTGACCAGTTCAGTCATCACCACAGATAATAAATCCCTGACCAGTTCAGTCATCACAACAGATAATAAATCCCTGACCCTGTTCAGTCATCACCACAGATAATAAATCCCTGACCAGTTCAGTCATCACCACAGATAATAAATCCTTGACCCTGTTCAGTCATCACCACAGATAATAAATCCCTGACCCTGTTCAGTCATCACCACAGATAATAAATCCCTGACCAGTTCAGTCATCACCACAGATAATAAATCCCTGACCCTGTTCAGTCATCACCACAGATAATAAATCCCTGACCCTGTTCAGTCATCACCACAGATAATAAATCCCTGACCAGTTCAGTCATCACCACAGATAATAAATCCTGAGGAGGAGAGGGGAGAGGAATGAGGACGAGAGGGGAATGAGGAGGAGAGGGGAGGAGAGGGGAATGAGGAGGAGAGGGGAGGGGAATGAGGAGGAGAGGGGAATGAGGAGGAGAGGGGAATGAGGACTAGAGGGGAGGGGAATGAGGAGGAGAGGGGAGGGGAATGAGGAGGAGAGGGGAGGGGAATGAGGAGGAGAGGGGAGGGGAATGAGGAGGAGAGGGGAATGAGGAGGAGAGGGGGAGGAGAGGGGAATGAGGAGGAGAGGGGAGGGGAATTAGGAGGGGAGAGGGGAATGAGGAGGAGAGGGGAGGAGAGGGAATGAGGAGGGAGAGGGGAGGGGAATGAGGAGGAGAGGGGAATGAGGAGGAGAGGGGAGGGGAATGAGGAGGAGAGGGAGAGGAATGAGGAGGAGAGGGGAGGGGAATGAGGAGGAGAGGGGAGGAGAGGGGAATGAGGAGGAGAGGGGAGGGGAATGAGGAGGAGAGGGGAGGGGAATGAGGAGGAGAGGGGAGAGGAATGAGGAGGAGAGGGGAGGGGAGTGGAATGAGGAGGGGAGGGAGGGGAAGGAGGAGGAGGAGGGGGAGGGGAGGGGAATGAGGAGGGGAGGGAGGGGAATGAGGAGGAGAGGGGAGGGGAGGGGAATGAGGAGGAGAGTGGAGGGGAGGGGAATGAGGAGGAGAGGGGAGGGGAATGAGGAGGGAGAGGGGAGGGGAATGAGGAGGAGAGGGGAGGGGAATGAGGAGGAGAGGGGAGGGGAGTGGAATGAGGAGGGGAGGAGAGGGGAATGAGGAGGAGAGGGGAGAGGAATGAGGAGGAGAGGGGAGGGGAATGAGGAGGGGAGGGGGAGGGGAATGAGGAGGAGAGGAGAGGGGAATGAGGAGGCGAGGGGAATGAGGAGGCGAGGAGAGGGGAGTGAGGAGGAGAGGGGAATGAGGAGAAGAGGGGAATGAGGAGGGGAAGGAAATGAGGAGGAGAGGGGAATGAGGAGGAGAGGGGAGTGAGGAGGAGAGGGGAATGTGGAGGAGAGGGGAATGAGGAGGGGAAGGAAATGAGGAGGAGAGGGGAATGAGGAGGAGAGGGGAGATGAATGAGGAGGCGAGGAGAGATGAATGAGGAGGCGAGGAGAGATGAATGAGGAGGCGAGGAGAGATGAATGAGGAGGAGAGGGGAATGAGGAGGAGAGGTCCTCTGTGTCTACTGACGTTCTGTCTGCCTCCCGAATGAGTCCAAAATGGCACCCTCTTCCCTATATAGTGCACTTCTTTTGACCAGGGCCTATGTATATAGTGCACTATATAGGGAATAGGGTGCCATTTGAGACTCACACTCTGCTTAATGGAGCAGAGCCAGTGTTGTTACAGCTCTCCCTGGACAGTATAGATCTCTCTGGTGGGGCTGAGGCAACATCCAAGACACTCTCATCTTTCCACACCTACCTGCTAGCCATGACGAGGGGGAGGGGAGTAGGGGGCACAGGGTAGGAGGAAGCCTAGCAGAGGAACAAGTGTTTAAAACATTTTAATATTCAGTCTTATCTCCTCTATCAAGGTCTATTACACAGCCGACACATCAACAAACCCAGCTCGACTGTTTCTTTAGGAACCCACCAGAGGTTTGGTCATTTTTAAAACTTGCACAGGTTGTGAAGGAGAACAATCAGGACGTATAGTAATGTGTAGATTTATTTTCTCTCAGCGATTCCATTGTTTGTTTCTCCCTTCTGTTTGTGTTAGGATCAACACTTTTACCCAATCGCAGTTTGAGCTGGAGAGGACTGGCCACCCCTCATAGCCTGGTTCCTCTCTAGGTTTTGGCCTTTCTCTGGAGTTTTTCCTAGCCACCGTGCTTCTACACCTGCATTGTTTGCTGTTTGGGGTTTTAGTCTGGGTTTCTGTACAGCCCTTTGAGATATCAGCTAAATACAATTGATTTGATAGGAGAATGGGTGGCTGATATTTTAGACAATATTTAACGCAGACCAGATCTTGAAATTGCCCGTTTTGAAATGGGTGGGTGTGTTGGGGATGGGGATGGGGATGGGTGCGTGCGTGCGTGCGTGTGTGTGTGTGTGGGTGTGTGTGTGTGTTGGGGATGGGGATGAGTGTGTTGGGGATGGGTGTGTGTGTGTGTTGGGGATGGGTGTGTGTGTGTTGGGGGGGGGGGTGTTGGGGATGGGGATGAGTGTGTTGGGGATGGGTGTGTGTGTGTGTGTGTTGGGGATGGGGGTGTGTGTGTTGGGGGTGGGGGTGTGTGTGTTGGGAGTGTGTGTTGGGGATGGGGGTGTGTGTGTTGGGGGTGGGGGTGTGTGTGTGTGTTGGGAGTGTGTGTTGGGGATGGGGGTGTGTGTGTTGGGGGTGGGTGTGTGTGTGTTATCCTGGAGGAGTGTGATTTACTATTGGTGTCAAGGCCTGAGGCACAAACTTCCTCTATTTCTGTGGAGCTTCTCTTCCCTCGCTTTAGGCCCTGGCCTGCACCTCATCTCCTCTGCAGAGCAGCAGAGTGGAGAGGAGAGATGATGAGGATGGTCTCGATGCAGAGCAGCAGAGTGGAGAGGAGAGACGATGAGGATGGTCTCGATGCAGAGCAGCAGAGTGGAGAGGAGAGAGGAGAGACGATGAGGATGGTCTCGATGCAGAGCAGCAGAGTGGAGAGGGGAGAGAAGAGACGATGGGGATGGTCTCGATGCAGAGCAGCAGAGTGGAGAGGAGAGAGGATGAGGATGGTCTCGATGCAGAGCAGCAGAGTGGAGAGGAGAGAGGAGAGACCATGAGGATGGTCTCGATGCAGAGCAGCAGAGTGGAGAGGAGAGAGGATGAGGATGGTCTCGATGCAGAGCAGCAGAGTGGAGAGGAGAGAGGAGAGACCATGAGGATGGTCTCGATGCAGAGCAGCAGAGTAGAGAGGAGAGCGGAGAGACCATGAGGATGGTCTCGATGCAGAGCAGCAGAGTGGAGAGGAGAGACGATGAGGATGGTCTCGATGCAGAGCAGCAGAGTGGAGAGGAGAGACGATGAGGATGGTCTCGATGCAGAGCAGCAGAGTGGAGAGGAGAGGAGAGACGATGAGGATGGTCTCGATGCAGAGCAGCAGAGTAGAGAGGAGAGACGATGAGGATGGTCTCGATGCAGAGCAGCAGAGTGGAGAGGAGAGAGGAGAGACAATGAGGATGGTCTCGATGCAGAGCAGCAGAGTGGAGAGGAGAGAGGAGAGACGATGAGGATGGTCTTGATGCAGAGCAGCAGAGTGGAGAGGAGAGAGGATGAGGATGGTCTCGATGCAGAGCAGCAGAGTGGAGAGGAGAGAGGAGAGACGATGAGGATGGTCTTGATGCAGAGCAGCAGAGTGGAGAGGAGAGAGGATGAGGATGGTCTCGATGCAGAGCAGCAGAGTGGAGAGGAGAGAGGAGAGACGATGAGGATGGTCTTGATGCAGAGCAGCAGAGTGGAGAGGAGAGAGGATGAGGATGGTCTCGATGCAGAGCAGCAGAGTGGAGAGGAGAGACAATGAGGATGGTCTCGATGCAGAGCAGCAGAGTAGAGAGGAGAGCGGAGAGACCATGAGGATGGTCTCGATGCAGAGCAGCAGAGTGGAGAGGAGAGACGATGAGGATGGTCTCGATGCAGAGCAGCAGAGTGGAGAGGAGAGGAGAGACGATGAGGATGGTCTCGATGCAGAGCAGCAGAGTAGAGAGGAGAGACGATGAGGATGGTCTCGATGCAGAGCAGCAGAGTGGAGAGGAGAGAGGAGAGACAATGAGGATGGTCTCGATGCAGAGCAGCAGAGTGGAGAGGAGAGACGATGAGGATGGTCTCGATGCAGAGCAGCAGAGTGGAGAGGAGAGACGATGAGGATGGTCTCGATGCAGAGCAGCAGAGTAGAGAGGAGAGAGGAGAGACGATGAGGATGGTCTCGATGCAGAGCAGCAGAGGAGAGAGGATGAGGATGGTTTCGATGCAGAGCAGCAGAGAGGAGAGGAGAGGAGAGACGATGAGGATGGTCTCGATGCAGAGCAGCAGAGAGGAGAGGAGAGAGGAGAGACGATGAGGATGGTCTCGATGCAGAGCAGCAGAGTAGAGAGGAGAGACGATGAGGATGGTCTCGATGCAGAGCAGCAGAGTGGAGAGGAGAGGAGAGACGATGAGGATGGTCTCGATGCAGAGCAGCAGAGTGGAGAGATGATGAGGATGGTCTCGATGCAGAGCAGCAGAGTGGAGAGGAGAGAGGATGAGGATGGTTTCGATGCAGAGCAGCAGAGTGGAGAGGAGAGGAGAGACGATGAGGATGGTCTCGATGCAGAGCAGCAGAGTGGAGAGGAGAGAGGATGAGGATGGTTTCGATGCAGAGCAGCAGAGTGGAGAGGAGAGAGGAGAGACGATGAGGATGGTCTCGATGCAGAGTGGAGAGGAGAGACGATGAGGATGGTCTCGATGCAGAGCAGCAGAGAGGAGAGATGATGAGGATGGTCTCGATGCAGAGCAGCAGAGTGGAGAGGAGGGCGGAGAGACCATGTGGATGGTCTCGATGCAGAGCAGCAGAGTAGAGAGGAGGGCGGAGAGACCATGAGGATGGTCTCGATGCAGAGCAGCAGAGTGGAGAGGAGAGAGGAGAGACCATGAGGATGGTCTCGATGCAGAGCAGCAGAGTGGAGAGGAGAGAGGAGAGACGATGAGGATGTTCTCGATGCAGAGCAGCAGAGAGGAGAGGAGAGAGGAGAGATGATGAGGATGGTCTCGATGCAGAGCAGCAGAGTGGAGAGGAGGGCGGAGAGACGATGAGGATGGTCTCGATGCAGAGCAGCAGAGTGGAGAGGAGAGAGGAGAGACCATGTGGATGGTCTCGATGCAGAGCAGCAGAGTGGAGAGGAGGGCGGAGAGACCATGAGGATGGTCTTGATGCAGAGCAGCAGAGTGGAGAGGAGGGCGGAGAGACGATGAGGATGGTCTCGATGCAGAGCAGCAGAGTGGAGAGGAGAGAGGAGAGACGATGAGGATGGTCTCGATGCAGAGTGGAGAGGAGAGACGATGAGGATGGTCTCGATGCAGAGCAGCAGAGAGGAGAGATGATGAGGATGGTCTCGATGCAGAGCAGCAGAGTGGAGAGGAGGGCGGAGAGACCATGTGGATGGTCTCGATGCAGAGCAGCAGAGTAGAGAGGAGGGCGGAGAGACCATGAGGATGGTCTCGATACAGAGCAGCAGAGTGGAGAGGAGAGAGGAGAGACGATGAGGATGGTCTCGATGCAGAGCAGCAGAGTGGAGAGGAGAGAGGATGAGGATGGTCTCGATGCAGAGCAGCAGAGTGGAGAGGAGAGACGATGAGGATGGTCTCGATGCAGAGCAGCAGAGTAGAGAGGAGAGCGGAGAGACCATGAGGATGGTCTCGATGCAGAGCAGCAGAGTGGAGAGGAGAGACGATGAGGATGGTCTCGATGCAGAGCAGCAGAGTGGAGAGGAGAGGAGAGACGATGAGGATGGTCTCGATGCAGAGCAGCAGAGTAGAGAGGAGAGACGATGAGGATGGTCTCGATGCAGAGCAGCAGAGTGGAGAGGAGAGAGGAGAGACGATGAGGATGGTCTCGATGCAGAGCAGCAGAGTGGAGAGGAGAGACGATGAGGATGGTCTCAATGCAGAGCAGCAGAGTGGAGAGGAGAGGAGAGACAATGAGGATGGTCTCGATGCAGAGCAGCAGAGTGGAGAGATGATGAGGATGGTCTCGATGCAGAGCAGCAGAGTGGAGAGGAGAGAGGAGAGACCATGAGGATGGTCTCGATGCAGAGCAGCAGAGTGGAGAGGAGAGACGATGAGGATGGTCTCGATGCAGAGCAGCAGAGTGGAGAGGAGAGGAGAGACGATGAGGATGGTCTCGATGCAGAGCAGCAGAGTGGAGAGGAGAGAGGATGAGGATGGTTTCGATGCAGAGCAGCAGAGTGGAGAGGAGAGAGGAGAGACGATGAGGATGGTCTCGATGCAGAGCAGCAGAGTGGAGAGGAGAGAGGAGAGACGATGAGGATGGTCTCGATGCAGAGTGGAGAGGAGAGACGATGAGGATGGTCTCGATGCAGAGCAGCAGAGTGGAGAGGAGGGCGGAGAGACCATGTGGATGGTCTCGATGCAGAGCAGCAGAGTAGAGAGGAGGGCGGAGAGACCATGAGGATGGTCTCGATGCAGAGCAGCAGAGTGGAGAGGAGAGAGGAGAGACGATGAGGATGGTCTCGATGCAGAGTGGAGAGGAGAGACGATGAGGATGGTCTCGATGCAGAGCAGCAGAGAGGAGAGGAGGGCGGAGAGACCATGTGGATGGTCTCGATGCAGAGCAGCAGAGTGGAGAGGAGGGCGGAGAGACCATGAGGATGGTCTTGATGCAGAGCAGCAGAGTGGAGAGGAGGGCGGAGAGACGATGAGGATGGTCTCGATGCAGAGCAGCAGAGTGGAGAGGAGAGACGATGAGGATGGTCTCGATGCAGAGCAGCAGAGTAGAGAGGAGAGACGATGAGGATGGTCTCGATGCAGAGCAGCAGAGTGGAGAGGAGAGACGATGAGGATGGTCTCGATGCAGAGCAGCAGAGTGGAGTGGAGAGAGGAGAGACCACGAGGGTGGTCTCGATGCAGAGCAGCAGAGTGGAGAGGAGGGCGGAGAGACCATGAGGATGGTCCCGATGCAGAGTGGAGAGGAGAGACGATGAGGATGGTCTCGATGCAGAGCAGCAGAGAGGAGAGACAATGAGGATGGTCTCGATGCAGAGCAGCAGAGTGGAGAGGAGAGAGAAGAGACGATGGTCTCGATGCAGAGTGGAGAGGAGAGACCATGAGGATAGTCTCGATGCAGGATTCTGACAGAGGAAAGGGTTGTCCATGTTAGTAGGAATCAGGACAACACCCTGGCCATCTCCTCTGTGTCCTGGTGTGTGTCCCAAAAGGCCCCTGATTCCCTATATAGTGCACTACTTTAGACCAGAGCCCTATTCCCTATATAGTGCACTACTATAGACCAGAGCCCTATTCCCTATATAGTGCATTACTTTAGACCAGGGCCCTATTCGCTATATAGTGCACTACTTTAGACCAGAGCCCTATTCCCTATATAGTGCACTACTATAGACCAGAGCCCTATTCCCTATATAGTGCACTACTTTAGACCAGAACCCTATTCCCTATATAGTGCACTACTTTAGACCAGAACCCTATTCCCTATATAGTGCACTACTTTTGACTAAAGGCAAGGGCTCTGAGGTAAAGTAGCAGGGTAGCCTAGTGGATAGAGGATTGGACTAGTAACCGAAAGGTTGCAAGTTCAAATCCCCGAGCTGCCAAGGTAAAAAATCTGTCGTTCTGCCCCTGAACAGGCAGTTAACCCACTGTTCCTAGGCCGTCATTGAAAATAAGGATTTGTTCTTAACTGACTTGCCTAGTAAAAAAAAAAGAAATCTATATATAGGGAATAGGGTATATTTTATTTGGTGTAGACCTTACAGTGAAATGCTTACTGACAAACTCTAAACCAATAATGCAGTTTTCAGAAAAATCCCTAAAAAATAAATAAAAGTAAAAATAGCAGCAATAAAAATGACAATAACGAGGCTATATACAGGGTATTACGGTACAGAGTCAATGTGGAGGCTATATACAGGGTGTTACGGTACAGAGTCAATGTGGAGGCTATATACAGGGTGTTACGGTACAGAGTCAATGTGGAGGCTATATACAGGGTATTACGGTACAGAGTCAATGTGGAGACTATATACAGGGGGTACCAGTACAGAGTCAATGTGGAGACTATATACAGGGGGTACCGGTACAGAGTCAATGTGGAGGCTATATACAGGGTGTTACGGTACAGAGTCAATGTGGAGACTATATACAGGGGGTACCGGTACAGAGTCAATGTGGAGGCTATATACAGGGTGTTACGGTACAGAGTCAATGTGGAGGCTATATACAGTGTATTACGGTACAGAGTCAATGTGGAGGCAATATACAGGGTGTTATGGTACAGAGTCAATGTGGAGGCTATATACAGGGGGTACCAGTACAGAGTCAATGTGGAGGCTATATACAGGGTATTACGGTACAGAGTCAATGTGGAGGCTATATACAGGGGGTACCAGTACAGAGTCAATGTGGAGGCTATATACAGGGTGTTATGGTACAGAGTCAATGTGGAGGCTATATACAGGGGGTACCAGTACAGAGTCAATGTGAAGGCTATATACAGGGTGTTACGGTACAGAGTCAATGTGGAGACTATATACAGGGGGTACCACTACAGAGTCAATGTGGAGGCTATATACAGGGTGTTACGGTACAGAGTCAATGTGGAGGCTATATACAGGGGGTACCAGTACAGAGTCAATGTGAAGGCTATATACAGGGTGTTACGGTACAGAGTCAATGTGGAGACTATATACAGGGGGTACCGGTACAGAGTCAATGTGGAGGCTATATACAGGGTGTTACGGTACAGAGTCAATGTGGAGGCTATATACAGGGGGTACCACTACAGAGTCAATGTGGAGGCTATATACAGGGGGGTACCACTACAGAGTCAATGTGGAGGCTATATACAGGGGGTACCAGTACAGAGTCAATGTGAAGGCTATATACAGAGGTACCGGTACAGAGTCAATGTGGAGGCTATATACAGGGGGTACCGGTACAGAGTCAATGTGCGGGGGCACCGGTTAGTCGAGGTAATTGATGTAATTTGTACATGTAGGTAGAGTTATTAAAGTGGGAAATAACAGAATAGCAGCAGTGTAAAAGAGAGAAGGGGAGGGGGGGGGAATAGTCTGGGAAGCCATTTGATCAGCTGTTCAGGAGTCTTATGGCTTGGGGGTAGAAGCTGTTTAGAAACCTCTTGGACCTCGACTTGGTGCTCCGGTAACACTTGCCGTGCGGTAGCAGAGAGAACAGTCTATGACTAGGGTGGCTGGAGTCTTTGACAATTTTTAGGTCCTTCCTCTGACACCACCTGGTATGATAGACATATAGATGTCCTGGATGTCATTTAGCTTGGCCCAAGTGATGTACTGGGCCGTACGCACTACACACTATAGCGCCTTGCGGTCGGAGGCTGAGCAGTTGCCATACCAGGCAGTATGCTCTCGATGGTGCAGCTGTAGAACGTTTTGAGGATGTGAGGACCCCATGCCGAATCTTTTCAGTCTCCTGAGGGGGAATAGGTGTTGTCGTGCTCTCGTCACGACTGTCTTGGTGTGCTTGGACCATGTTGGTGTGCTTGGACCACGCAGAGTACGACCCTGCCTCACACAGGAAGCGGCGCAGGTCCTAATCCAGGCACTTGTCATCTCCCGTCTGGATTACTGCAACTCGCTGTTGGCTGGGCTCCCTGCCTGTGCCATTAAACCCCTACAACTCATCCAGAACGCCGCAGCCCGTCTGGTGTTCAACCTTCCCAAGTTCTCTCACGTCACCCCGCTCCTCCGCTCTCTCCACTGGCTTCCAGTTGAAGCTCGCATCCGCTACAAGACCATGGTGCTTGCCTACGGAGCTGTGAGGGGAACGGCACCGCAGTACCTCCAGGCTCTGATCAGGCCCTACACCCAAACAAGGGCACTGCGTTCATCCACCTCTGGCCTGCTCGCCTCCCTACCACTGAGGAAGTACAGTTCCCGCTCAGCCCAGTCAAAACTGTTCGCTGCTCTGGCCCCCCAATGGTGGAACAAACTCCCTCACGACGCCAGGACAGCGGAGCCAATCACCACCTTCCGGAGACACCTGAAACCCCACCTCTTCAAGGAATACCTAGGATAGGATAAAGCAATCCTTCTCAACCCCCCTTAAATGATTTAGATGCACTATTGTAAAGTGGCTGTTCCACTGATGTCAGAAGGTGAATTCACCAATTTGTAAGTCGCTCTGGATAAGAGCGTCTGCTAAATGACTTAAATGTAAATGTAAATGTTAGACCATGTTGAATTCGTGATCTATGAATTAAATAGGAATAGGTGTTGTCGTGCCCTCTTCACGACTGTCTTGGTGTGCTTGGACCATGTTAGACCATGTTGAATTCGTGATCTATGAATTTAAAACATCCTTATATTCCATGTCCTCCATTTAACCCGTGTGTTTTTATAACAGACTGGGCTGTTGGCTGATAAAGCGTGTGTGTGACTCCAGACAGTCAGTGGAACGTCAACATCAAAACACCTCGCCCCCTTTTCTGTGTGTAAATACTGCTATGACATTGCCAGTATAATCTACTGCAGCCGGACTTAGTAAACACATGCTGAGGCTAATCTGGAGTCCACTGATGAGTCCAAAGCAGAGCACCTCAAAGCCCTCAGTCACCTTTTAATATCCTCCTGCCCTGATAGCACAATACATAATGGAAAGCATGACTTTCTAGTCTCTACCCCCTCTATAATCAGGACTTTATACCCCCTCTATAATCAGGACTTTATACCCCCTCTATAATCAGGACTTTATACCCCCTCTATAATCAGGACTTTATACCCCCTCTATAATCAGGACTTTATACCCCCTCTATAATCAGGACTTTATACCCCCTCTATAATCAGGACTTTATACCCCCTCTATAATCAGGACTTTATACCCCCTCTATAATCAGGACTTTATACCCCCTCTATAATCAGGACTTTATACCCCCTCTATAATCAGGACTTTATACCCCCTCTATAATCATGACTTTATACCCCCTCTATAATCATGACTTTATACCCCCTCTATAATCAGGACTTTATACCCCCTCTATAATCAGGACTTTATACCCCCTCTATAATCAGGACTTTATACCCCCTCTATAATCAGGACTTTATACCCCCTCTATAATCAGGACTTTATACCCCCTCTATAATCAGGACTTTAAACCCCCTCTACCCCTCCATCATCAGGACTTTATACCCCCTCTATAATCATGACTTTATACCCCCTCTATAATCAGGACTTTAAACCCCCTCTACCCCTCTGTCATCAGGACTTTAAACCCCCTCTACCCCTCTATAATCAGGACTTTATACCCCCTCTACCCCTCCGTCATCAGGACTTTAAACCCCCTCTACCCCTCCATCATCAGGACTTTAAACCCCTCTACCCCTCCATCATCAGGACTTTAAACCCCCTCTACCCCTCCATCATCAGGACTTTAAACCCCCTCTACCCCTCCGTCATCAGGACTTTAAACCCCCTCTACCCCTCCATCATCAGGACTTTAAACCCCCTCTACCCCTCCATCATCAGGACTTTAAACCCCTCTACCCCTCCATCATCAGGACTTTAAAACCCCTCTACCCCTCCATCATCAGGACTTTAAACCCCCTCTACCCCTCCATCATCAGGACTTTAAACCCCTCTACCCCTCCATCATCAGGACTTTAAACCCCCTCTACCCCTCCATCATCAGGACTTTAAACCCCTCTACCCCTCCATCATCAGGACTTTAAACCCCCTCTACCCCTCCATCATCAGGACTTTAAACCCCCTCTACCCCTCCATCATCAGGACTTTAAAACCCCTCTACCCCTCCGTCATCAGGACTTTAAACCCCCTCTACCCCTCCATCATCAGGACTTTAAACCCCCTCTACCCCTCCATCATCAGGACTTTAAACCCCCTCTACCCCTCCATCATCAGGGCTTTAAACCCCCTCTACCCCTCTGTCATCAGGACTTTAAACCCCCTCTACCCCTCCGTCATCAGGACTTTAAACCCCCTCTACCCCTCCGTCATCAGGACTTTAAACCCCTCTACCCCTACGTCATCAGGACTTTAAACCCCCTCTACCCCTCCGTCATCAGGACTTTAAACCCCCTCTACCCCTCCGTCATCAGGACTTTAAACCCCTCTACCCCTCTGTCATCAGGACTTTAAACCCCTCTACCCCTCCGTCATCAGGACTTTAAACCCCTCTACCCCTCCATCATCAGGACTTTAAACCCCTCTACCCCTACGTCATCAGGACTTTAAACCCCCTCTACCCCTCCATCATCAGGACTTTAAACCCCTCTACCCCTCCGTCATCAGGACTTTAAACCCCCTCTACCCCTCCGTCATCAGGACTTTAAACCTCCTCTACCCCTCTGTCATCAGGACTTTAAACCCCCTCTACCCCTCCGTCATCAGGACTTTAAACCCCCTCTACCCCTCCATCATCAGGACTTTAAACCCCCTCTACCCCTCCATCATCAGGACTTTAAACCCCCTCTACCCCTCCATCATCAGGGCTTTAAACCCCCTCTACCCCTCTGTCATCAGGACTTTAAACCCCCTCTACCCCTCCGTCATCAGGACTTTAAACCCCCTCTACCCCTCCGTCATCAGGACTTTAAACCCCCTCTACCCCTACGTCATCAGGACTTTAAACCCCCTCTACCCCTCCGTCATCAGGACTTTAAACCCCCTCTACCCCTCCGTCATCAGGACTTTAAACCCCCTCTACCCCTCTGTCATCAGGACTTTAAACCCCCTCTACCCCTCCGTCATCAGGACTTTAAACCCCCTCTACCCCTCCATCATCAGGACTTTAAACCCCCTCTACCCCTACGTCATCAGGACTTTAAACCCCCTCTACCCCTCCATCATCAGGACTTTAAACCCCCTCTACCCCTCCGTCATCAGGACTTTAAACCCCCTCTACCCCTCCGTCATCAGGACTTTAAACCTCCTCTACCCCTCTGTCATCAGGACTTTAAACCCCCTCTACCCCTCTGTCATCAGGACTTTAAACCCCCTCTACCCCTCCGTCATCAGGACTTTAAACCCCCTCTACCCCTCTGTCATCAGGACTTTAAACCCCCTCTACCCCTCTGTCATCAGGACTTTAAACCCCTCTACCCCTCCGTCATCAGGACTTTAAACCCCCTCTACCCCTCCGTCATCAGGACTTTAAACCCCTCTACCCCTCCATCATCAGGACTTTAAACCCCTCTACCCCTCCATCATCAGGACTTTAAACCCCTCTACCCCTCCATCATCAGGACTTTAAACCCCCTCTACCCCTCCATCATCAGGACTTTAAACCCCCTCTACCCCTCCATCATCAGGACTTTAAACCCCCTCTACCCCTCCATCATCAGGACTTTAAACCCCCTCTACCCCTCCATCATCAGGACTTTAAACCCCTCTACCCCTCCATCATCAGGACTTTAAACCCCCTCTACCCCTCCATCATCAGGACTTTAAACCCCCTCTACCCCTCCGTCATCAGGACTTTAAACCCCCTCTACCCCTCCGTCATCAGGACTTTAAACCCCCTCTACCCCTACGTCATCAGGACTTTAAACCCCCTCTACCCCTCTGTCATCAGGACTTTAAACCCCTCTACCCCTCTGTCATCAGGACTTTAAACCCCCTCTACCCCTCCATCATCAGGACTTTATACCCCCCTACCCCTCCATCATCAGGACTTTAAACCCCCTCTACCCCTACGTCATCAGGACTTTAAACCCCCTCTACCCCTACGTCATCAGGACCATCCAGCCGGTGGCAGATCTGACTGCTTACTGAATCTGACCTTCGCACCGATCTGCGTCACAAACTGATGTTCTGCTTCTCTCCCATAGCTCTGCCCATAGTTAATGTTGCTGTTACTGGTCAAGTGTGTGAGCAGTTCGTGGGGAAAGGGAAGACTAGATTGAACAAGGTGCTGCAAGCTAGTAGCTAATACAGTGGCTAAACAGTAGCATTCGGAAAGTATTCAGACCCCTCGACTTTTTCCACATTTTGTTACATAACCTTATTCTAAAATGTATTCAATTGTCGTCGTCCCTCCCCCCAACACACACACACATCAATCAACACACAATCCCCCCAGTCTGAGGTCCTGAGCACTCTGGAGCAGGTTTTCATCAAGGATCTCTCTGTATTTTTGCTCCGTTCATCTTTCCCTCAATCCTGACTAATCTCCCAGTCCCTGCAGCTGTAAAACACCCCACCCAATGTTGACTGGAAATTGAGAGGCATAATAGCCGAATACCAGTGTTTTTAATTAGTTCATTGATTAGTTATTCCCATGCCATCGCAAATTCGTCTGCACAAAGGATTTCATTAGTGACCTGTGAGAGATGTATTGTCCTTACAGGTAGCATACTGTCCTCAGAATCTCTGGCATTCAAGAAAAGTTACCATTTACACAAACATGTTCAACTCGGTTTCCTTGGTAATGGTTTCCAGCATATTATGGGCAGAACTTCTCTGAAAAGCAACAACATTTATATATTGTAATTATATTAGCAGAATACCGTATGTGACTCGTTTCTGGTAACCAAAGTGGCAATGTAAAAGAATAAATCAAATTGAACACAGTTTAGCAACAATATGGATAAGTCTACCCTCCACTTCCTCATCAGTACCGTTAGAAACATTTGTTGTAGTATTGGGGACAAAGTGATTTTCCAACTCGGTTTCTCTCAGCTATGGGGACAGGTCATCAGCCGGCAACCACCTGTAAAAAAAAAAAAAATGAAATAAAATAAAATGTTTTTTAAAGAATCACAAATTATGCAATGGTTAGTATGTGTGGAAACCTAAAACAGATCAATGTACAATTTAAGGACTATTTTTTTTTTTTATTGTTCACTGTACGCTCCCACTATTATTTCACTAAAATGTACCCAAGTAGGGTCTTATTGAATAGTTTTTACACAAGTAGGGATTAAAAAGAAATTAACCCACTGTTGCCCTTTAGGACCAAGAATGAGGAACACTGAACTAGACTCAACACTATTGTCACAACTATTCCAGAAGACATCAGTCTAATGTATTAAAGGGGCGGTCCAGGGGGAAATAATTCACCACTCTTCTCCCCCAACAGATTTATTAACATCATCTTAAAGGGAATGGACTGGTGGTGATTTATTAACATCATCTTAAAGGGAATGGACTGGTGGTGATTCATTAACATCATCTTAAAGGGAATGGGCTGGTGGTGATTCATTAACATCATAAAGGGAATGGGCTGGTGGTGATTCATTAACATCATCTTAAAGGGAATGGGCTGGTGGTGATTCATTAACATCATCTTAAAGGGAATGGACTGGTGGTGATTTATTAACATCATCTTAAAAGGGAATGGGCTGGTGGTGATTCCTTAACATCATCTTAAAGGGAATGGACTGGTGGTGATTCCTTAATATCATCTTAAAGGGAATGGACTGGTGGTGATTCATTAACATCATCTTAAAGGGAATGGACTGGTGGTGATTTATTAACATCATCTTAAAGGAAATGGACTGGTGGTGATTCCTTAATATCATCTTAAAGGGAATGGACTGGTGGTGATTCATTAACATCATCTTAAAGGGAATGGACTGGTGGTGATTCCTTAACATCATCTTAAAGGGAATGGACTGGTGGTGATTCATAAACATCATCTTAAAGGGAATGGACTGGTGGTGATTTATTAACATCATCTTAAAGGGAATGGACTGGTGGTGATTCCTTAACATCATCTTAAAGGGAAGGGACTGGTGGTGATTTATTAACATCATCTTAAAGGGAATGGACTGGTGGTGATGTATTAACATCATCTTAAAGGGAATGGACTGGTGGTGATGTATTAACATCATCTTAAAGGGAATGGACTGGTGGTGATTTATTAACATCATCTTAAAGGGAATGGACTGGTGGTGATTTATTAACATAATCTTAAAGGGAATGGACTGGTGGTGATTTATTAACATCATCTTAAAGGGAATGGACTGGTGGTGTAAAGGGATATGGTGGAATTGACTCCAACCATGGTTGTACCCATCCATTACTCTTATGTCCATGATGGGTAGTTGCCAATTACAGACCGTTGGCAGAGAGAGAGGGTGGGGGTGGGGGTGGGGTTAGGGTACTTTGATACGTCCTCACCTGTCTGATGGTGGTCAGCAGCATCTAGAAGACAGTTCGTAGTTTCCAAATAGTTGAAAGACAAACGGTCAGGTCTGGAGCAAATTAACTTCTATTATAGAAAAGTATTTTATTCCCCCCCCCCCAAAAAAAAAATCTCTTTTTTAAAACCGTCAAATATCACAACAGGCAAAATGAGTCCATATCGTTGATCAGCCTCCTTTCAGAGTCTCTGGAACTGTCCCCACTGTTGACCATATTTTACTGATATGTAAAACAATAACAAACAAAATGTCCCATACAAGAACTCAGTGGGAGAGGATGGGACTACAATATAAACAGTGGGAGAGGATGGGACTACAATATGAACAGTGGGAGAGGATGGGACTACAATATAACCAGTGGGAGAGGATGGGACTACAATATAACCAGTGGGAGAGGATGGGACTACAATATAACCAGTGGGAGAGGATGGGACTACAATATAAACAGTGGGAGAGGATGGGACTACAATATAAACAGTGGGAGAGGATGGGACTACAATATAAACAGTGGGAGAGGATGTGACTACAAGAACTCAGTGGGAGAGGATGTGACTACAATATAAACAGTGGGAGAGGATGGGACTACAATATAACCAGTGGGAGAGGATGGGACTACAATATAAACAGTGGGAGAGGATGTGACTACAAGAACTCAGTGGGAGAGGATGGGACTACAATATAAACAGTGGGAGAGGATGGGACTACAATATAAACAGTGGGAGAGGATGGGACTACAATATAAACAGTGGGAGAGGATGGGACTACAATATAAACAGTGGGAGAGGATGGGACTACAATATAAACAGTGGGAGAGGATGGGACTACAATATAAACAGTGGGAGAGGATGGGACTACAATATAACCAGTGGGAGAGGATGGGACTACAATATAAACAGTGGGAGAGGATGGGACTACAATACAACCAGTGGGAGAGGATGGGACTACAATATAAACAGTGGGAGAGGATGGGACTACAATATAAACAGTGGGAGAGGATGGGACTACAATATAAACAGTGGGAGAGGATGGGACTACAATATGAACAGTGGGAGAGGATGGGACTACAATATAACCAGTGGGAGAGGATGGGACTACAATATAAACAGTGGGAGAGGATGGGACTACAATATAACAAGTGGGAGAGGATGTGACTACAATATAAACAGTGGGAGAGGATGGGACTACAATATAAACAGTGGGAGAGGATGGGACTACAATATAAACAGTGGGAGAGGATGGGACTACAATATAAACAGTGGGAGAGGATGGGACTACAATATAAACAGTGGGAGAGGATGGGACTACAATATAAACAGTAGGAGAGGATGGGACTACAATATAAACAGTGGGAGAGGATGGGACTACAATATAACCAGTGGGAGAGGATGGGACTACAATATAACCAGTGGGAGAGGATGGGACTACAATATAAATAGACATTTGAATTCATTCCTTAAAACAACCCTTATGGTGTCATTGTATCCTTCAGTACAGGACTGGGCATATAGGTGATGAGAGAGAGAGAGAGAGCACACTCGGGTTATATCCCAATTCTATACCCTTCTCCCTAAGTGTGCACTTGCGAAGTATATAAGTGCACACTTTTGGGAGTAGGAAATGAATCGGGACGCAACTCGGCAACATGACTTGTAAGTCCAACTGATTTGAGTACTGCCTATGAGGAGAAAAGGTGGCCCACACGATCTGTTCACAGTGTGTGATGCACAATCCAGTGACAAGTAATGACGTGTAATGACTTGGTACCATAGAGTGAGATACAGTACAGTATCGACCTGTATGCTTTCAACCCCTCCCCCTCATGTCTATCCAAGCAGTACTACCAATGGGATAACTACAGTGTATCATGGGTAATACCAATGGGATAACTACAATGTATCAGTGGTAATACCAATGGGATAACTACAGTGTATCATGGGTAATACCAATGGGATAACTACAGTGTATCATGGGTAATACCAATGGGATAACTACAGTGCATCATGGGTAATACCAATGGGATAACTACAGTGCATCAGCAGTAATACCAATGGGATAACTACAGTGTATCAGCAGTAATACCAATGGGATAACTACAGTGTATCATGGGTAATACTAATGGGATAACTACAGTGTATCATGGGTAATACCAATGGGATAACTACAATGTATCAGTGGTAATACCAATGGGATAACTACAGTGTATCATGGGTAATACCAATGGGATAACTACAGTGTATCATGGGTAATACCAATGGGATAACTACAGTGTATCATGGGTAATACCAATGGGATAACTACAGTGCATCATGGGTAATACCAATGGGATAACTACAGTGCATCAGCAGTAATACCAATGGGATAACTACAGTGTATCAGCAGTAATACCAATGGGATAACTACAGTGTATCGTGGGTAATACCAATGGGATAACTACAGTGTTACAGTGCATCAGCAGTAATACCAATGGGATAACTACAGTGTATCATGGGTAATACCAATGGGATAACTACAGTGTATCATGGGTAATACCAATGGGATAACTACAGTGTTACAGTGCATCAGCAGTAATACCAATGGGATAACTACAGTGTATCATGGGTAATACCAATGGGATAACTACAGTGTATCATGGGTAATACCAATGGGATAACTACAGTGTATCATGGGTAATACCAATGGGATAACTACAGTGTTACAGTGCATCAGCAGTAATACCAATGGGATAACTACAGTGTATCATGGGTAATACCAATGGGATAACTACAGTGTATCATGGGTAATACCAATGGGATAACTACAGTGTATCATGGGTAATACCAATGGGATAACTACAGTGTTACAGTGCATCAGCAGTAATACCAATGGGATAACTACAGTGTATCATGGGTAATACCAATGGGATAACTACAGTGCATCAGCAGTAATACCAATGGGATAACTACAGTGTATCATGGGTAATACCAATGGGATAACTACAGTGTTACAGTGCATCAGCAGTAATACCAATGGGATAACTACAGTGTATCATGGGTAATACCAATGGGATAACTACAGTGTATCATGGGTAATACCAATGGGATAACTACAGTGTATCATGGGTAATACCAATGGGATAACTACAGTGTATCATGGGTAATACCAATGGGATAACTACAGTGTTACAGTGCATCATGGGTAATACCAATGGGATAACTACAGTGTATCATAGGTAATACCAATGGGATAACTACAGTGCATCAGCAGTAATACCAATGGGATAACTACAGTGTATCATGGGTAATACCAATGGGATAACTACAGTGTATCAGCAGTAATACCAATGGGATAACTACAGTGTTACAGTGTATCAGCAGTAATACCAATGGGATAACTACAGTGTTACAGTGTATCAGCAGTAATACCAATGGGATAACTACAGTGCATCAGCAGTAATACCAATGGGATAACTACAGTGTATCAGCAGTAATACCAATGGGATAACTACAGTGCCTCAGCAGTAATACCAATGGGATAACTACAGTGCATCAGCAGTAATACCAATGGGATAACTACAGTGCATCAGCAGTAATACCAATGGGATAACTACAGTGTTACAGTGCATCAGCAGTAATACCAATGGGATAACTACAGTGTTACAGTGCATCAGCAGTAATACCAATGGGATAACTACAGTGTTACAGTGTATCAGCAGTAATACCAATGGGATAACTACAGTGTATCATGGGTAATACCAATGGGATAACTACAGTGTTACAGTGCATCAGCAGTAATACCAATGGGATAACTACAGTGTATCATGGGTAATACCAATGGGATAACTACAGTGTTACAGTGCATCAGCAGTAATACCAATGGGATAACTACAGTGTTACAGTGCATCAGCAGTAATACCAATGGGATAACTACAGTGCATCAGCAGTAATACCAATGGGATAACTACAGTGTTACAGTGCCTCAGCAGTAATACCAATGGGATAACTACAGTGCCTCAGCAGTAATACCAATGGGATAACTACAGTGTTACAGTGTATCATGGGTAATACCAATGGGATAACTACAGTGCATCAGCAGTAATACCAATGGGATAACTACAGTGCCTCAGCAGTAATACCAATGGGATAACTACAGTGTTACAGTGTATCATGGGTAATACCAATGGGATAACTACAGTGCATCAGCAGTAATACCAATGGGATAACTACAGTGTTACAGTGCATCAGCAGTAATACCAATGGGATAACTACAGTGCATCAGCAGTAATACCAATGGGATAACTACAGTGTTACAGTGCCTCAGCAGTAATACCAATGGGATAACTACAGTGCCTCAGCAGTAATACCAATGGGATAACTACAGTGTTACAGTGTATCATGGGTAATACCAATGGGATAACTACAGTGCATCAGCAGTAATACCAATGGGATAACTACAGTGCCTCAGCAGTAATACCAATGGGATAACTACAGTGTTACAGTGTATCATGGGTAATACCAATGGGATAACTACAGTGTATCATGGGTAATACCAATGGGATAACTACAGTGTTACAGTGCATCAGCAGTAATACCAATGGGATAACTACAGTGCATCAGCAGTAATACCAATGGGATAACTACAGTGCATCAGCAGTAATACCAATGGGATAACTACAGTGCATCAGCAGTAATACCAATGGGATAACTACAGTGTATCATGGGTAATACCAATGGGATAACTACAGTGTTACAGTGTATCAGCAGTAATACCAATGGGATAACTACAGTGTATCATGGGTAATACCAATGGGATAACTACAGTGTATCAGCAGTAATACCAATGGGATAACTACAGTGTATCAGCAGTAATACCAATGGGATAACTACAGTGTATCAGCAGTAATACCAATGGGATAACTACAGTGTATCAGCAGTAATACCAATGGGATAACTACAGTGTATCAGCAGTAATACCAATGGGATAACTACAGTGTATCAGCAGTAATACCAATGGGATAATGAGAAGATTGTCAGCCTAGTTTCAGCTTGCTAGCTCCATCCTCTCCCACTCCCCGAGACTGGACTTCCTCTCACTGCCATATTTGGTGGTGAGAAAAGGTTCTAAACGGATGCTTCAGCTTTATAACCCCTGTGACATGTCTGGGTTACCCCTTCTGTCTGTGACACTGTTGCTACTCACCATAGCCAGCTAGCTAGCTAGCTATCTAACATGGTTAAGTGTGCTAACATCATATTAACTGCTAGCTAGCTTGTAGCACCTTGTCCGATCCGATCCCTCAATCTCCTAGCAACAGTAACTATGGGGCGGAGTTATGGGAACAAAAAGCAGCAAATCAACTTTCAAAACACAGATTGTCGTCACAGTCATTCAGATTTGATAGGCAGTCAGATCTGGTCTTGACACCGGCTGGATGGTCCTGATTATGGAGGGGGTATCAATAGAGCCTGGGGACCAAGTTATCCCCTCCATAGAGTCATACTTTCTCACTAGAGGAAGTAGGGGTGCTGAGGGTGCTGCAGCACCCCCGAAAAAAATCGGAATAATTTGAATTTAAAAAATATATATTTTCGGCCTTTAATAGTCCTCATGTAATAGCGGATTTATCCGTTTGTAGCGCTAGCGTGGACAAAAATATTTCAATTCTTTGTTGCTAACGTTAGCTAGGTGGCTAATTACCCACAACAGAATGGCTAACATGACTTCCTGGTCCTCTACCTCCTCATCTGAATGCCCACAACAGAATGGTTAACATGACTTCCTGGTTCTCTACCTCCTCATCTGAATGCCCACAACAGAATGGTTAACATGACTTCCTGGTTCTCTACCTCCTCAATAGAATGCCCACAACAGAATGGTTAACATGACTTCCTGGTTCTCTACCTCCTCAATAGAATGCCCACAACAGAATGGTTAACATGACTTCCTGGTTCTCTACCTCCTCAATAGAATGCCCACAACAGAATGGTTAACATGACTTCCTGGTTCTCTACCTCCTCAATAGAATGCCCACAACAGAATGGTTAACATGACTTCCTGGTTCTCTACCTCCTCAATAGAATGCCCACAACAGAATGGTTAACATGACTTCCTGGTTCTCTACCTCCTCAATAGAATGCCCACAACAGAATGGTTAACATGACTTCCTGGTTCTCTACCTCCTCAATATAATGCCCACAACAGAATGGTTAACATGACTTCCTGGATCTCTACCTCCTCAATAGAATGCCCACAACAGAATGGTTAACATGACTTCCTGGTTCTATACCTCCTCATCTGAATGCCCACAACAGAATGGTTAACATGACTTCCTGGTTCTATACCTCCTCATCTGAATGCCCACAACAGAATGGTTAACATGACTTCCTGGTTCTATACCTCCTCATCTGAATGCCCACAACAGAATGGTTAACATGACTTCCTGGTTCTATACCTCCTCATCTGAATGCCCACAACAGAATGGTTAACATGACTTCCTGGTTCTATACCTCCTCATCTGAATGCCCACAACAGAATGGCTAACATGACTTCCTGGTTCTCTACCTCCTCAATAGAATGCCCACAACAGAATGGTTAACATGACTTCCTGGTTCTATACCTCCTCATCTGAATGCCCACAACAGAATGGTTAACATGACTTCCTGGTTCTCTACCTCCTCATCTGAATGCCCACAACAGAATGGTTAACATGACTTCCTGGTTCTATACCTCCTCATCTGAATGCCCACAACAGAATGGTTAACATGACTTCCTGTGTGGCTAGTCATCCCTCCTCATCTGAAGGTGATAGGCCTTCTCTGGAACAGACTCCCTGCAGGACTCAGTCTTCCCTAAACCAGACTGCTGGTGCAGTCACCAGGGGCCACAGGGCTCCTTTGCAATGGTACTATGTGTCATTTGGATGGGGGATTCTGATTGGCCGATCCTCTGGCAATGTCCAGGCATATGTGATGTTAGCAGGACGTCCTTCAGATGACATTTAACAGGACTCAATGACACACCAGACACACAACACGTGAACACATACACAAACGACACGCACATGCACACACAACACGTGAACACATACACAAACGACACGCACATGCACACACAACACGTGAACACATACACAAACGACACGCACATGCACACATAACACATGAACACATACACAAACGACACGCACATGCACACACACAACACGTGAACACACAGGCACAAAAGCTGAACACCACTGGTGCCATGGAAACCTCCCTGCCATGGCCTCCAAGGAGCGTGTCATTTGGGTGTGTACATAACCTGCCGTGGCCTCCAAGGAGCGTGTCATTTGGGTGTGTACATAACCTGCCGTGGGGACGAGACTCGATCCCAAATGGAACCCTATTGTCTTTACCGGACCCCTTATCACAAGGTAGCCGCGCTATCCACTATAGAGAATAGGAGGCCATTGGGGACACAGGTCGGAGAGACGGAAGAATGATGTCATATATCAGACATGGGGGGGGGGGGCTGTGAGCTCATTTAATGGAGAGATTGAAATACAACCAATGGGCTTTAGAAGTCCAGTTTCTTCTCCATCTTCTTTAGTCTTTTCTTGACGAATGCTGTTGTTTTGCTTACTGTGTGTATTGAATGTAGCTAATATATACTACGCGAAAGAGATGCGATCTGTAAAAATCTCTTTAAGCGGTGTGATTTACTCCGTTCCACTAATGGCTGTCACTGTAAACAAGATGGAAGCAGGCAAATCTTTACCGCATTGATTTTAGCTCACTTAAAAAAAAAAATGTTTTTTTAAAAGGGCTCTATCAAGAGTTACAGAGTGATTTGACATGTTTTAAAAAGGGCTCTATCAAGAGTTACAGTGGGATTTGACATGTTTTAAAAAGGGCTCTATCAAGAGTTACAGTGTGATTTGACATGTTTTAAAAAGGGCTCTATCAAGAGTTACAGTGTGATTTGACATGTTTTAAAAAGGGCAACGTTCCCGAGTTCAGCAAAGGTTGCATTCACAGTAACAAGGTAGCCTAGTGGTTAGAGCGTTGGACTAGTAACTGAAAGGTTGCAAGTTCAAACCCCCGAGCTGACAAGGTACAAATCTGTTGTTCTGCCCTTGAACAGGCAGTTAACCCACAGGTCCTAGGCCGTCATTGAAAATAAGAATTTGTTCTGAACTGACTTGCCTGGTTAAATAAAGGTAAAATAAAAAAATAAAAAAATGTCGTCAGGAAATGACCTTCACATTTCTGTTTCCTGTAAGGCTTCAACGATCCAGATTGAGTCCTAAACCTTATTAAAAGTAGTAGGAGCTCTGTGTTCCACAGGAGGACAGTATGTTGTAGGGTTCATACATGGATGGCCCTGTTCACCCTGCCTTGAAATGGTACGGCCGTAGTGGTAGATGTTTGAACAACAGCACCACCTAGTGCCATAGAGGTCATACTGCAGAGACACGTTAGAACAGTACCATGTTATGTCAATAGAGGGCAGTAAAGCTACATGCTCCCTATATAGTGCACTACTTTAGACCAGAGCCCCTAATACCCTATTCCCTATATAGTGCATTACTTTAGACCAGAGCCCTAATACCCTATATAGTGCACTACTTTAGACCAGAGCCCTAATACCCTATATAGTGCACTACTTTAAACCAGAGACCTATGGCACCCTATTCCTTATATAGTGCACTACTTTAGACCAGAGCTCTAATACCCTATTCCCTATATAGTGCACTACTTTAAACCAGAGCCCTAACACCCTATTCCCTATATAGTGCACTACTTTTGGTGGAAAGTAGTGTACTGAAGAAAATATGGTTCCATTTGGGACTTAAACACTGAATCATGTTAGATTGGTGTCCAGCTGTAGGATTGAGAATAGTTACTGATCAAGCAGAAGACTTGGACTATGATAGGGGACACACAAACACTAACACATACACACTGTAACATGGACACACTAACACACACACACACTGTAACACACACAGTAACACAGACACACTAACACACAGACACACTGTAACACACTGTAATACACACACACTGTAACAGACACACTAACACAGTAACACACACAGTAACACACACAGTAACACACTAACACACAGACACACACTAACACACAGACACACGTTTTATTCTTGTTGTTTTTTACTATTATTGTTTGTATATCATTGTACATTACATTTGTGTGTTTTGTGTTTTTTTGTGGACCTCTGCAAAAGCTCATGGGGATTCAGATAAACAAATATTTAATTCCATAAAGTTAGGTTAAGGTTAGGGTCAGTTTCCGATTTTGGCTATTCGGTTTAAGGGTCAACTGTGTCTCTATAGTCTGTCCTACTGGTTAACTTGTTTGCAAATGTGTTTCCAAAGCTTCCTTAACCATCTTTTCCCCAGTGATTGACATCAAGCTGGACAAACCACAGGAGCCTCCAACCACTGAAGGCGGGTGCTCCTGTTAATCCCAACACCTGATTGGTGCATCTTCATCTCCACCACATGCTTGTTGTGTTGGTTCACCTCCAGTAGAGCTTTCAGATTGGAATTTATCTTAATACTGGTCATCAGTTGGAAACTAGCGTTACATACATTTCAGTTGTAAAATAGTGTACTTTATTAAAGGAATTGCCAAAAAGTCTTAAAAAGTTACAAAATGATCAACAAACAAAAAAAAAATCAGCCCTCTCAAACATGTGAACTATACTTTTTATTTGTTGAAAAAGTAGAATGGTAGGTAATTTTATTTTTATTTTTTATATTTTTGTATATTAAAAGAAATGCTTTGAAAAGTTGCAGATGACCAAGTTCTCCCCTTGTGTATCCCCAATGGCACCCTATTCCCTATATAGTGCACTACTTTAAGACCATAGCCCTATGGCACCCTATTCCCTATGTAGTGCACTACTTTTAGACCATAGCCCAATGGCACCCTATTCCCTATGTAGTGCACTACTTTTAGACCATAGCCCTATGACACCCTATTCCCTATGTCGTGCACTACTTTTAGATCATAGCCCTATGGCACCCTATTCCCTATGTAGTGCACTACTTTTAGACCATAGCCCTATGGCACCCTATTCCCTATGTCGTGCACTACTTTTAGATCATAGCCCTATGGCATAGGGTGTCATTGGGATGGAAGGAACGAACAGCATGGAACAAGTAATCCAATGGCTCGACAGAGAGCACACTATTCCCTATGTAGTGACCCCTAGTGCTCTGGTCAAAAGTAGTGCACTATATAGGGAATAGGGTGCCAATTTGGATGCTGTATATCTAACACATGTTGTTCTTTTTGTTTTTTGTTTTTTAGGTACTATTGTGCTCTCTACTGATGTACACGAGTTCGAATATGTAAATGATCTTTGATCATGTGACTTAATGCACTCTTTGAAAATGTCTTGTTATTTTAGGTTTTTCACAAAATGCTGTGAGTGAAACTGCATTTGTATACTTGAGTTTAGACCGTCGTTCATTGTCAAACGTGTGTTTGTTAGTGTGTGTAAATGTACGCTTTCTATATTAGGCAACTGTAGATCGCAACCATCCACAGAGGGCAGTTGCCAGGCGGTGTCCTCACTGAGGGCAATGTCCTAGCTGGTTATCACTACTGTAGAGGGCAGTTGCCAGGCGGTGTCCTCACTGAGGGCAATGTTCTAGCTGGTTATCACTACTGTAGAGGGCAGCTGCCAGGCGGTGTCCTCACTGAGGCCTATGTCCTAGCTGGTTATCACTACTGTAGAGGGCAGCTGCCAGGCGGTGTCCTCACTGAGGCCCATGTCCCAGCTGGTTATCACTACTGTAGAGGGCAGCTGCCAGGCGGTGTCCTCACTGAGGCCCATGCCCTAGCTGGTTATCACTACTGTAGAGGGCAGTTGCCAGGCGGTGTCCTCACTGAGGCCCATGTCCTAGCTGGTTATCACTACTGTAGAGGGCAGCTGCCAGGCGGTGTCCTCACTGAGGCCCATGCCCTAGCTGGTTATCACTACTGTAGAGGGCAGCTGCCAGGCGGTGTCCTCACTGAGACCCATGTCCTAGCTGGTTATCACTACTGTAGAGGGCAGCTGCCAGGCGGTGTCCTCACTGAGGCCCATGTCCTAGCTGGTTATCACTACTGTAGAGGGCAGCTGCCAGGCGGTGTCCTCACTGAGGCCCATGTCCTAGCTGGTTATCACTACTGTAGAGGGCAGCTGCCAGGCGGTGTCCTCACTGAGACCCATGTCCTAGCTGGTTATCACTACTGTAGAGGGCAGCTGCCAGGCGGTGTCCTCACTGAGACCCATGTCCTAGCTGGTTATCACTACTGTAGAGGGCAGCTGCCAGGCGGTGTCCTCACTGAGGCCCATGTCCTAGCTGGTTATCACTACTGTAGAGGGCAGCTGCCAGGCGGTGTCCTCACTGAGGCCCATGTCCTAGCTGGTTATCACTACTGTAGAGGGCAGTTGCCAGGCGGTGTCCTCACTGAGGCCCATGTCCTAGCTGGTTATCACTACTGTAGAGGGCAGCTGCCAGGCGGTGTCCTCACTGAGGCCCATGTCCTAGCTGGTTATCACTACTGTAGAGGGCAGCTGCCAGGCGGTGTCCTCACTGAGGCCCATGTCCCAGCTGGTTATCACTACTGTAGAGGGCAGCTGCCAGGCGGTGTCCTCACTGAGGCCCATGCCCTAGCTGGTTATCACTACTGTAGAGGGCAGCTGCCAGGCGGTGTCCTCACTGAGGCCCATGTCCCAGCTGGTTATCACTACTGTAGAGGGCAGCTGCCAGGCGGTGTCCTCACTGAGGCCCATGCCCTAGCTGGTTATCACTACTGTAGAGGGCAGTTGCCAGGCGGTGTCCTCACTGAGGCCCATGTCCTAGCTGGTTATCACTACTGTAGAGGGCAGCTGCCAGGCGGTGTCCTCACTGAGGCCCATGTCCTAGCTGGTTATCACTACTGTAGAGGGCAGCTGCCAGGCGGTGTCCTCACTGAGGCCCATGTCCCAGCTGGTTATCACTACTGTAGAGGGCAGCTGCCAGGCGGTGTCCTCACTGAGGCCCATGCCCTAGCTGGTTATCACTACTGTAGAGGGCAGCTGCCAGGCGGTGTCCTCACTGAGGCCCATGTCCTAGCTGGTTATCACTACTGTAGAGGGCAGCTGCCAGGCGGTGTCCTCACTGAGGCCCATGTCCTAGCTGGTTATCACTACTGTAGAGGGCAGCTGCCAGGCGGTGTCCTCACTGAGGCCCATGTCCTAGCTGGTTATCACTACTGTAGAGGGCAGCTGCCAGGCGGTGTCCTCACTGAGGCCCATGTCCCAGCTGGTTATCACTACTGTAGAGGGCAGCTGCCAGGCGGTGTCCTCACTGAGGCCCATGCCCTAGCTGGTTATCACTACTGTAGAGGGCAGCTGCCAGGCGGTGTCCTCACTGAGGCCCATGTCCCAGCTGGTTATCACTACTGTAGAGGGCAGCTGCCAGGCGGTGTCCTCACTGAGGCCCATGTCCTAGCTGGTTATCACTACTGTAGAGGGCAGTTGCCAGGCGGTGTCCTCACTGAGGCCCATGTCCTAGCTGGTTATCACTACTGTAGAG
Organism: Oncorhynchus masou masou; assembly: GCF_036934945.1. NCBI lineage: Eukaryota > Metazoa > Chordata > Actinopteri > Salmoniformes > Salmonidae > Oncorhynchus > Oncorhynchus masou. Next base: position 113,975,038 of record NC_088235.1, read on the forward strand.
GGCAGTTGCCAGGCGGTGTCCTCACTGAGGCCCATGTCCCAGCTGGTTATCACTACTGTAGAGGGCAGTTGCCAGGCGGTGTCCTCACTGAGGCCCATGTTCTTAGTGCCACATCACTAGCTGGTTTGTGTTTCTCTTTCGTGTGCAGTGTTTGTTTCACAGGGACTCACTGCCATGCCTGTTGCTGCTGCACTGTATCATACTGTGTCATCGTGATTAGGGGTGTGTCCCGAATACCACCGTGCTCCCTATATAGTGCACTACTTTTTACGGCGAGGTAATTCTTCCATTTGGATAGTCCATCTACACTAACAATGAAACAATCTACTAACCCTAACCTTAACCCTTATTGTAAACTTAACCCCTACCCTAACTCTTATTCTAAACCTAACCCTTATTGTAAACCTAACCCCTACCATAACCCTTATTCTAAACCTAACCCTTATTGTAAACCTAACCCCTACCCTAACCCTTATTCTAAACCTAACCCCTACCCTAACCCTTATTCTAAACCTAACCCCTATTGTAAACCTAACCCCTACCCTAACCCTTATTCTAAACCTAACCCCTACCCTAACTCTTATTCTAAACCTAACCCCTACCCTAACCCTTATTCTAAACCTAACCCTTATTGTAAACCTATCCCCTACCATAACCCTTATTCTAAACCTAACCCCTACCCTAACCCTTATTCTAAACCTAACCCCTATTGTAAACCTAACCCCTACCCTAACCCTTATTCTAAACCTAACCCCTATTGTAAACCTAACCCCTACCCTAACCCTTATTCTAAACCTAATCCCTACCCTAACCCCTATTGTAAACCTAACCCCTACCCTAACCCTTATTCTAAACCTAACCCCTACCCTAATCCTTATTCTAAACCTAACCCCTACCCTAACCCTTATTCTAAACCTAACCCCTACCCTAACCCTTATTCTAAACCTAACCTCTACCCTAACCCTGATTCTAAACCTAACCTCTACCCTAACCCCTATTATAAACCTAACCCCTACCCTAACCCCTACCATAACCCTTATTCTAAACCTAACCTCTACCCTAACCCCTATTGTAAACCTAACCCCTACCCTAACCCCTACCCTAACATCTATTGTAAACCTAACCCCTACCCTAACCCCTATTGTAAACCTAACCCCTACCCTAACACCTACCCTAACATCTATTGTAAACCTAACCCCTACCCTAACATCTATTGTAAACCTAACCCCTACCCTAAACCCTACCCTAACCCCTACCCCCTATTGTAAACCTAACCCCTACCCTAACCCCTAACCTAACCCCTACCCCTACCCTAACCCCTACCCTAACCGTAACCTTAGCAAGCAGTTGCTTATCAACAGTCTGTTGATTGTATGACCATCTGTAGAGCATCTAGACAATTTATTTCCATTTATTTGGATAGTCTATGACTATTGTTTCTGTTCTGTATTTAAAGCATCATAAAATAGTTCAAAGACTACCCTTGTCCTAGCCAGTCTGTGTTGTGCCATCTCCCTGTCGCTCATTGTCATGCCAGTTGACAGCAATGAAGTTGACAAGAGCACAGAGGCCTGTCTGGGACCAGGATACCCCCGTATCTGGTAATGGCGGGAACGGTTACACATCCCTGTCAAATTTAAAATAAAAAAAAACGAAGAAGAAAAATACGAATTTGCACTTGTAGACCTTTGCAGGTTCAATATGATGGTCAAACACTTCATTGTAAATATACGTTCCTCCAAATAACTCAACGACTGCTCCGTTGTCATTCAAATTGTGTCATATGATGTGTGATGTGTCCACTCCCAACGATGATTAAAAAACGAATGGACTTCTATGCCGCCTGTGGTGTTTAAAAGGTTACTACTACCGAAACAATCTGGTCTGGTTTTCAGAACCAGGACGACGTGGTGCACTGGTATTGTGGTTAATTCAGAACCAGGACGACGTGGTGCACTGGTATTGTGGTTAATTCAGAACCAGGACGACGTGGTGCACTGGTATTGTGGTTAATTCAGAACCAGGACGACGTGGTGCACTGGTATTGTGGTTAATTCAGAACCAGGACGACGTGGTGCACTGGTATTGTGGTTAATTCAGAACCAGGACGACGTGGTGCACTGGTATTGTGGTTAATCAGTGAGCAGAACACTACTTTTATTTTGAAATGTATTTTTCGTGTGAGACAATGCACTTCTTAAAAGAACACGTATGTGTTTGGCAGGTAGTGGAGAATCTAGTCTTGTAGTCTTACAAAACACTGTAAACACGAGTACAAATGACCATAATCTTCATAACGTTTGGAGTGTACTGTGTCTTGACGGTTAGTGTAGAGTTAAACATTAAACATGTTCCTCACCTGTCTCTCCTCCCCCCCCCCAAAAAAGAGAGAAGCACTACCCTTGTGAATACTGGTGAAACATTCAATCCTGACCCACCCAAATGAGCCAAATGCTAGTCCAAGTTGGAGCCAAGTGAGCTCGCATCAGAACGTACCTTCAATAGCTGCAGCAACAGGTCTCCATAGTGGGCTTACAAATGTACAGTAAAACACTGTTGAATCCCTGATGTCAGAAGAGAGTCCCAGGGAGAAAAGAAGGGAAAAAACATCAAAGTGAGAACTTCAAGGTAGTTATTGATTTTTCCACAACCCTTTGTAATGTTACCCGAGGAGGGATGAAATAGGTGTCAAGACTATTCTAGAATCATATAAAAAAAAAACTAATCTTCAGGCCTGGGGAGTCACAGAACTTAACGTTTACAATGTTGATACCGTGAAGAGAACAAGAGAACTCAGACATATATTAGGATGCCTAATAAAGAAAGACACGCCCCCCCCCCATAGAAGGATGTGAATCGTCACCTCCTTATTCATGCCCACTGCTGAAACATAACCCCTGCACCAAAACAAACACAGTGAGGGGATTTAGACACCGTAGGCCAACCTTTACTTATCCTACCATTTCACTCAATGTATTATTGCCCTGGTGCCTAGGAATGTGTTGCTCTCTAATGTACAGCCTCACTGGAGACAGTGTTGATATGTGAGGGGAGCATTTCGGGGGGGGGGGGGGGTGTATTTATTTATTCATTCATTGATTGACCGATTCATTCATTGATTAATTACAATGTACACTTGTTCATATTTACTTTATTCTCCCCTGACCTGGGTACAGCACCCTCCTATCCACTATATTAGGACTAGAGACAGTGTGTTTGCCCCCTCCCTGACCTGGGTACAGCACCCTCCTATCCACTATATTAGGACTAGCGACAGTGTGTTTGCCCCCTCCCTGACCTGGGTACAGCACCCTCCTATCCACTATATTAGGACTAGAGACAGTGTGTTTGCCCCCTCCCTGACCTGGGTACAGCACCCTCCTATCCACTATATTAGGACTAGAGACAGTGTGTTTGCCCCCTCCCTGACCTGGGTACAGCACCCTCCTATCCACTATATTAGGACTAGAAACAGTGTGTTTGCCCCCTCCCTGACCTGGGTACAGCACCCTCCTATCCACTATATTAGGACTAGAGACAGTGTGTTTGCCCCCTCCCTGACCTGGGTACAGCACCCTCCTATCCACTATATTAGGACTAGAGACAGTGTGTTTGCCCCCTCCCTGACCTGGGTACAGCACCCTCCTATCCACTATATTAGGACTAGAGACAGTGTGTTTGCCCCCTCCCTGACCTGGGTACAGCACCCTCCTATCCACTATATTAGGACTAGAGACAGTGTGTTTGCCCCCTCCCTGACCTGGGTACAGCACCCTCCTATCCACTATATTAGGACTAGAGACAGTGTGTTTGCCCCCTCCCTGACCTGGGTACAGCACCCTCCTATCCACTATATTAGGACTAGAGACAGTGTGTTTGCCCCCTCCCCTGAGGACCTGGGTACAGCACCCTCCTATCCACTATATTAGGACTAGAGACAGTGTGTTTGCCCCCTCCCTGACCTGGGTACAGCACCCTCCTATCCACTATATTAGGACTAGAGACAGTGTGTTTGCCCCCTCCCTGACCTGGGTACAGCACCCTCCTATCCACTATATTAGGACTAGAGACAGTGTGTTTGCCCCCTCCCTGACCTGGGTACAGCACCCTCCTATCCACTATATTAGGACTAGAGACAGTGTGTTTGCCCCCTCCCTGACCTGGGTACAGCACCCTCCTATCCACTATATTAGGACTAGAGACAGTGTGTTTGCCCCCTCCCTGACCTGGGTACAGCACCCTCCTATCCACTATATTAGGACTAGAGACAGTGTGTTTGCCCCCTCCCTGACCTGGGTACAGCACCCTCCTATCCACTATATTAGGACTAGAGACAGTGTGTTTGCCCCCTCCCTGACCTGGGTACAGCACCCTCCTATCCACTATATTAGGACTAGAGACAGTGTGTTTGCCCCCTCCCTGACCTGGGTACAGCACCCTCCTATCCACTATATTAGGACTAGAGACAGTGTGTTTGCCCCCTCCCTGACCTGGGTACAGCACCCTCCTATCCACTATATTAGGACTAGAGACAGTGTGTTTGGTACCGTTCCTGGTACCCATCAAGGGAGTTGCACATGGCAATCTTGAGGGTCTTGAGAGTCGAGTTGGTCCGTTCATCCAAACCTGGGGGGGGAGGTAGGAAAGTGATTGACAGTGGAAGATTTTGAAATGTGTCTGATTATGTACCATGGAAAACCAAAAACGAATTGTAAAACAAAATGTTTAAAAAAAAAAACTATAACATTCATACCTTGTTCCAGAGTTCACGACCTCGGTCACTCAAGCTGACCTCAGGAGAACCGTGGGTTTTGAAAATGTCCATCATCGCCTTGGAGGTGGCCTCGCCAGTTTCTTCCTTGATGGATATCATACAAAACAAGAAAATCTGTTTGGTTCCTACCACCCTTTTTAATGGGTTACAGAAGGGAATTGAGAGTTAAGCACGTTCTCTTCCTTTACTGACCTTACTGGGTATTGCCTCAACCCACTTGGTAAAGTGATCGGTGACCGTCAGACACCAGCTGTTGCCAATCCTGGATGTAGTGAAGAGTACGATGAGGTCCACCCCAAACATTTAAAGTGTTATTGAGAAGTTGACTTTATTCTCACTCACTATCTGTGTCCTATTGTCACACCTTGATCTGTTTCACTTGTCTTTATGATTGTCTCCACCCCCCCCCCCTCTCCCCTCATTATCCCCTGTGTATTTATACCTGTGTTCTCTGTTTGTCTGTTGCCAGTTTTGTTTCGTCAAGCCCACCAGCTGTTTTCCCTCTGCTCCTGTCTATCGATTGTTCCTGTTTGCTAGTTTTCCCGGTGTTGACCATTCTGCCTGCCGTCCTGTACCTTTTCCCCACCTTTCTGGATTACTGCCCCTTGACCTGCCTTTTGCCTGCCCCTGTTCCATTTAATAAACTGTTGTTACTTCAAAATTGTCTACATCTGGGTCTTACCTGAATTGTCCTTCATACAGTATGCAGATTATCATATGTGTAAGGATACTGACACACAAACACACATTCACAAACACAATATAATATTGAACTCTGTTGTGGTCAAATAAAAGCAGCCATTACAAAACAACTTGGTAAAATGTGACTTGTGCCACTTACCGATCATCTGACACGGTGAAACAACTGATGTGTTGACCAATCATGTGCCACGGTGAAACAACTAATGGGTTGACCAATCACGTGCCACGGTGAAACAACTAATGGATTGACCAATCATGTGCCACGGTGAAACAACTGATGGGTTGACCAATCATGTGCCACGGTAAAACAACTAATGGGTTGACCAATCATGTGCCACGGTGAAACAACTGATGGGTTGACCAATCATGTGCCACGGTGAAACAACTGATGGGCATCAACTCCAACGCCACAGTCTTCACCCTCTCAAACTTCTGGCAGACGAGACAGGTACTGACCTTGAGGCACAACGTGGCACATTGAAACATTGTGTGCTCTCTGATATGACAGTCAATGTTCACTTGCCCAGCTGTCCACATCCTTGACGCCAGGGGATGTAGGTTAATTTTGGCAATCATCCTCTTTACTCCAAAATGGCCAGCAAGCATTTCATTCAGTGCGGCGTCCTTCTCCTCCTTAGTGAAAATCACCCTCCTTTGTGGCTGGCCATCCTTTCCCCGTAGGTACATGTGATTGCCTAACAAATTGAAAGAGAAGAGTTGTCATGCCATTGAAGTGCAAGCTACATACAAACAGAAAGCTAAAATAACAGTTCAAAATGAATTTAATTTGTCACATGCACCGAATACAACAGGTGTAGGTAGACCTTACCGTGAAATGCTTACTTACAAACCTTTACACCAACAATGCCGTTCAGTGTATTTATCCCTGTGTTTCCTGTCTCTCTGTGCCAGTGTATTTATCCCTGTGTTTCCTGTCTCTCTGTGCCAGTGTATTTATCCCTGGGGATACTGGGTAGTAGGGCTGGGGATACTGGGTAGTAGGGCTGGGGATACTGGATAGCAGGGCTGGGGATACTGGATAGCAGGGCTGGGGATACTGGGTAGTAGGGCTGGGGATACTGGGTAGCAGGGCTGGGGATACTGGGTAGTAGGGCTGGGGATACTGGGTAGCAGGGCTGGGGATACTGGGTTTCAGGGCTGGGGATACTGGGTAGTAGGGCTGGGGATACTGGGTAGTAGGGCTGGGGATACTGGGTAGTAGGGCTGGGGATACTGGGTAGTAGGGCTGGGGATACTGGGTAGTAGGGCTGGGGATACTGGGTAGCAGGGCTGGGGATACTGGGTAGCAGGGCTGGGGATACTGGGTAGCAGGGCTGGGGATACTGGGTAGTAGGGCTGGGGATACTGGGTAGTAGGGCTGGGGATACTGGGTTTCAGGGCTGGGGATACTGGGTAGCAGGGCTGGGGATACTGGGTAGTAGGGCTGGGGATACTGGGTTTCAGGGCTGGGGATACTGGGTAGTAGGGCTGGGGATACTGGGTAGCAGGGCTGGGGATACTGGGTAGTAGGGCTGGGGATACTGGGTAGTAGGGCTGGGGATACTGGGTAGCAGGGCTGGGGATATAGGGCTGGGGATACTGGGTAGCAGGGCTGGGGATACTGGGTAGCAGGGCTGGGGATACTGGGTAGTAGGGCTGGGGATACTGGGTGGCAGGGCTGGGGATACTGGGTAGCAGGGCTGGGGATACTGGGTAGTAGGGCTGGGGATACTGGGTTTCAGGGCTGGGGATACTGGGTAGCAGGGCTGGGGATACTGGGTTTCAGGGCAGGGGATACTGGGTTTCAGGGCAGGGGATACTGGGTAGCAGGGCTGGGGATACTGGGTAGTAGGGCTGGGGATACTGGGTTTCAGGGCTGGGGATACTGGGTAGCAGGGCTGGGGATACTGGGTAGTAGGGCTGGGGATACTGGGTTTCAGGGCTGGGGATACTGGGTAGTAGGGCTGGGGATACTGGGTAGTAGGGCTGGGGATACTGGGTAGCAGGGCTGGGGATACTGGGTAGCAGGGCTGGGGATACTGGGTAGCAGGGCTGGGGATACTGGGTTTCAGGGCTGGGGATACTGGGTAGTAGGGCTGGGGATACTGGGTTTCAGGGCTGGGGATACTGGGTAGCAGGGCTGGGGATACTGGGTAGCAGGGCTGGGGATACTGGGTAGGGTCAGGATAGGGCTGGGGATACTGGGTAGTAGGGCTGGGGATACTGGGTAGCAGGGCTGGGGATACTGGGTAGTAGGGCTGGGGATACTGGGTAGTAGGGCTGGGGATACTGGGTAGCAGGGCTGGGGATACTGGGTTTCAGGGCTGGGGATACTGGGTTTCAGGGCTGGGGATACTGGGTAGCAGGGCTGGGGATACTGGGTAGCAGGGCTGGGGATACTGGGTAGCAGGGCTGGGGATACTGGGTAGTAGGGCTGGGGATACTGGGTAGCAGGGCTGGGGATACTGGGTAGCAGGGCTGGGGATACTGGGTAGCAGGGCTGGGGATACTGGGTAGCAGGGCTGGGGATACTGGGTAGCAGGGCTGGGGATACTGGGTAGTAGGGCTGGGGATACTGGGTAGCAGGGCTGGGGATACTGGGTAGCAGGGCTGGGGATACTGGGTTTCAGGGCTGGGGATACTGGGTAGCAGGGCTGGGGATACTGGGTAGTAGGGCTGGGGATACTGGGTAGCAGGGCTGGGGATACTGGGTAGCAGGGCTGGGGATACTGGGTAGTAGGGCTGGGGATACTGGGTAGCAGGGCTGGGGATACTGGGTTTCAGGGCTGGGGATACTGGGTTTCAGGGCTGGGGATACTGGGTAGTAGGGCTGGGGATACTGGGTAGCAGGGCTGGGGATACTGGGTAGCAGGGCTGGGGATACTGGGTAGTAGGGCTGGGGATACTGGGTAGTAGGGCTGGGGATACTGGGTTTCAGGGCTGGGGATACTGGGTTTCAGGGCTGGGGATACTGGGTAGCAGGGCTGGGGATACTGGGTAGCAGGGCTGGGGATACTGGGTAGTAGGGCTGGGGATACTGGGTAGCAGGGCTGGGTAGCAGGGGGATACTGGGTTTCAGGGCTGGGGATACTGGGTAGCAGGGTAGGGCTGGGGATACTGGGTTTCAGGGCTGGGGATACTGGGTAGTAGGGCTGGGGATACTGGGTTTCAGGGCTGGGGATACTGGGTAGTAGGGCTGGGGATACTGGGTAGTAGGGCTGGGGATACTGGGTTTCAGGGCTGGGGATACTGGGTAGCAGGGCTGGGGATACTGGGTAGCAGGGCTGGGGATACTGGGTAGTAGGGCTGGGGATACTGGGTAGCAGGGCTGGGGATACTAGCAGGGCAGGGGTAGCAGGGCTGGGGATACTGGGTAGCAGGGCTGGGGATACTGGGTAGTAGGGCTGGGGGGGATACTGGGTAGGGCTGGGGATACAGGGCTGGGGATACTGGGTAGTAGGGCTGGGGATACTGGGTAGTAGGGCTGGGGATACTGGGTAGCAGGGCTGGGGATACTGGGTTTCAGGGCTGGGGATACTGGGTAGCAGGGCTGGGGATACTGGGTAGTAGGGCTGGGGATACTGGGTAGCAGGGCTGGGGGGGATACTGGGTAGCAGGGCTGGGGATACTGGGTAGTAGGGCTGGGGATACTGGGTTTCAGGGCTGGGGATACTGGGTAGCAGGGCTGGGGATACTGGGTAGTAGGGCTGGGGATACTGGGTAGCAGGGTAGCAGGGCTGGGGATACTGGGTAGTAGGGCTGGGGATACTGGGTAGCAGGGCTGGGGATACTGGGTGGGGATACAGGGCTGGGGATACTGGGTAGTAGGGCTGGGGATACTGGGTAGGGCTGGGGCAGGGCTGGGGATACTGGGTTTCAGGGCTGGGGATACTGGGTAGCAGGGCTGGGGATACTGGGTAGTAGGGCTGGGGATACTGGGTAGCAGGGCTGGGGATACTGGGTAGCAGGGCTGGGGATACTGGGTAGCAGGGCTGGGGATACTGGGTAGTAGGGCTGGGGATACAGGGCTGGGGATACTGGGTAGCAGGGCTGGGGATACTGGGTTTCAGGGCTGGGGATACTGGGTAGTAGGGCTGGGGATACTGGGTAGCAGGGCTGGGGATACTGGGTAGCAGGGCTGGGGATACTGGGTAGTAGGGCTGGGGATACTGGGATAGTTTCAGGGCTGGGGATACTGGGTCAGGGCTGGGGATACTGGGTAGCAGGGCTGGGGATACTGGGTAGCAGGGCTGGGGATACTGGGATAGGGCTGGGGATAGCAGGGCTGGGGATACTGGGTAGCAGGGCTGGGGATACTGGGTGGGGAGCAGGGCTGGGGATACTGGGTAGCAGGGCTGGGGATACTGGGTAGCAGGGCTGGGGATACTGGGTAGCAGGGCTGGGGATACTGGGTAGCAGGGCTGGGGATACTGGGTAGCAGGGCTGGGGATACTGGGTAGCAGGGCTGGGGATACTGGGTAGCAGGGCTGGGGATACTGGGTAGCAGGGCTGGGGATACTGGGTAGCAGGGCTGGGGATACTGGGTAGCAGGGCTGGGGATAGGGCTGGGGATACTGGGTAGCAGGGCTGGGGATACTGGGTAGCAGGGCTGGGAGGGATACTGGGTAGCAGGGCTGGGGATACTGGGTAGCAGGGGATACTGGGTAGCAGGGGGATACTGGGTAGTCAGGGCTGGGGATACTGGGTGGGGATACAGGGCTGGGGATACTGGGGGATACTGGGTAGCAGGGCTGGGGATACTGGGTAGTAGGGCTGGGGATACTGGGTAGTAGCAGGGCTGGGGATACTGGGTAGTAGGGCTGGGGATACTGGGTAGCAGGGCTGGGGATACTGGGTATCAGGGCTGGGGATACTGGGTAGTAGGGCTGGGGATACTGGGTAGCAGGGCTGGGGATACTGGGTTTCAGGGCTGGGGATACTGGGTAGTAGGGCTGGGGATACTGGGTAGTAGGGCTGGGGATACTGGGTAGCAGGGCTGGGGATACTGGGTAGCAGGGCTGGGGATACTGGGTTTCAGGGCTGGGGATACTGGGTAGTAGGGCTGGGGATACTGGGTAGCTGGGGAGGGCTGGGGATACTGGGGTAGGGCAGGGATACTGGGTAGCAGGGCTGGGGATACTGGGTAGCAGGGCTGGGGATACTGGGTAGCAGGGCTGGGGATACTGGGTAGTAGGGCTGGGGATACTGGGTAGCAGGGCTGGGGATACTGGGTAGTAGGGCTGGGGATACTGGGTAGCAGGGCTGGGGATACTGGGTAGGGCTGGGGATACAGGGCTAGCAGGGCTGGGGGGGATACTGGGATAGTAGGGCTGGGGATACTGGGGTAGTTTCAGGGCTGGGGATACTGGGTAGCAGGGCTGGGGATACTGGGTAGCAGGGCTGGGGATACTGGGTAGCAGGGCTGGGGATACTGGGTAGTAGGGCTGGGGATACTGGGTAGCAGGGCTGGGGATACTGGGTAGCAGGGCTGGGGATACTGGGTAGCAGGGCTGGGGATACTGGGTAGCAGGGCTGGGGATACTGGGTAGCAGGGCTGGGGATACTGGGTAGCAGGGCTGGGGATACTGGGTAGCAGGGCTGGGGATACTGGGTAGTAGGGCTGGGGATACTGGGTAGCAGGGCTGGGGATACTGGGTTTGGGGATCAGGGCTGGGGATACTGGGTTTCAGGGCTGGGGATACTGGGTAGTAGGGCTGGGGATACTGGGTAGCAGGGCTGGGGATACTGGGTAGCAGGGCTGGGGATACTGGGTAGTAGGGCTGGGGATACTGGGTAGTAGGGCTGGGGATACTGGGTAGTCAGGGCTGGGGATACTGGGTTTCAGGGCTGGGGATACTGGGTAGCAGGGCTGGGGATACTGGGTAGGGCTGGGGATACAGGGCTGGGGATACTGGGTAGCAGGGCTGGGGATACTGGGTAGCAGGGCTGGGGATACTGGGTAGCAGGGCTGGGGATACTGGGTAGCAGGGCTGGGGATACTGGGTGGGGATACAGGGCTGGGGATACTGGGTAGCAGGGCTGGGGATACTGGGTAGTAGGGCTGGGGATACTGGGTAGTAGGGCTGGGGATACTGGGTTTCAGGGCTGGGGATACTAGGGCTGGGGATACTGGGTAGCAGGGCTGGGGATACTGGGTAGCAGGGCTGGGGATACTGGGTAGCAGGGCTGGGGGGGAGGGCTGGGGATACTGGGTAGGGCAGGGCTGGGGATACTGGGTAGCAGGGCTGGGGATACTGGGTAGCAGGGCTGGGGATACTGGGTAGTAGGGCTGGGGATACTGGGTAGCAGGGCTGGGGATACTGGGTAGCAGGGCTGGGGATACTGGGTAGTAGGGCTGGGGATACTGGGTAGTAGGGCTGGGGATACTGGGTAGTAGGGCTGGGGATACTGGGTAGTAGGGCTGGGGATACTGGGTTTCAGGGCTGGGGATACTGGGTAGTAGGGCTGGGGATACTGGGTAGTAGGGCTGGGGATACTGGGTAGTAGGGCTGGGGAGGGCTGGGGATACTGGGTAGCAGGGCTGGGGATACTGGGTAGTAGGGCTGGGGATACTGGGTTTCAGGGCTGGGGATACTGGGTAGTAGGGCTGGGGATACTGGGTAGTAGGGCTGGGGATACTGGGTAGCAGGGCTGGGGATACTGGGTAGTAGGGCTGGGGATACTGGGTAGTAGGGCTGGGGATACTGGGTAGCAGGGCTGGGGATACTGGGTAGCAGGGCTGGGGATACTGGGTAGCAGGGCTGGGGATACTGGGTAGCAGGGCTGGGGATACTGGGTTTCAGGGCTGGGGATACTGGGTAGCAGGGCTGGGGATACTGGGTAGTAGGGCTGGGGATACTGGGTAGCAGGGCTGGGGATACAGGGCTGGGGATACTGGGTATCAGGGCTGGGGATACTGGGTTTCAGGGCTGGGGATACTGGGTAGTAGGGCTGGGGATACTGGGTTTCAGGGCTGGGGATACTGGGTAGTAGGGCTGGGGATACTGGGTAGCAGGGCTGGGGATACTGGGTAGCAGGGCTGGGGATACTGGGTAGTAGGGCTGGGGATACTGGGTAGTAGGGCTGGGGATACTGGGTACTGGGTAGTAGGGCTGGGGATCAGGGCTGGGGATACTGGGGTTTCAGGGCTGGGGATACTGGGTAGCAGGGCTGGGGATACTGGGTAGTAGGGCTGGGGATACTGGGTAGTAGGGCTGGGGATACTGGGTAGCAGGGCTGGGGATACTGGGTAGTAGGGCTGGGGATACTGGGTAGTAGGGCTGGGGATACTGGGTAGCAGGGCTGGGGATACTGGGTAGCAGGGCTGGGGATACTGGGTAGCAGGGCTGGGGATACTGGGTTTCAGGGCTGGGGATACTGGGTAGTAGGGCTGGGGATACTGGGTTTCAGGGCTGGGGATACTGGGTAGTAGGGCTGGGGATACTGGGTAGTAGGGCTGGGGATACTGGGTAGTAGGGCTGGGGATACTGGGCAGGGCTGGGGATACTGGGCTAGCAGGGCTGGGGATACTGGGTAGCAGGGCTGGGGATACTGGGTAGTAGGGCTGGGGATACTGGGTAGCAGGGCTGGGGATACTGGGTAGCAGGGCTGGGGATACTGGGTAGCAGGGCTGGGGATACTGGGTAGTAGGGCTGGGGATACTGGGTAGCAGGGCTGGGGATACTGGGTAGTAGGGCTGGGGATACTGGGTAGCAGGGCTAGGGCTGGGGATACTGGGTAGTAGGGCTGGGGATACTGGGTTTAGGGCTGGGGAGGGCTGGGTAGTAGGGCTGGGGATACTGGGTAGTAGGGCTGGGGATACTGGGTAGCAGGGCTGGGGATACTGGGTAGCAGGGCTGGGGATACTGGGTAGTAGGGCTGGGGATACTGGGCTGGGGATTCAGGGCTGGGGATACTGGGTAGTAGGGCTGGGGGATACTGGGTAGTAGGGCTGGGGGGGATACTGGGTAGCAGGGCTGGGGATACTGGGTAGTAGGGCTGGGGATACTGGGTAGCAGGGCTGGGGATACTGGGTAGTAGGGCTGGGGATACTGGGTAGCAGGGCTGGGGATACTGGGTAGTAGGGCTGGGGATACTGGGTAGTAGGGCTGGGGATACTGGGTAGCAGGGCTGGGGATACTGGGTAGCAGGGCTGGGGATACTGGGCAGGGCTGGGGATACTGGGTAGCAGGGTAGGGCTGGGGATACTGGGGATGGGTAGCAGGGCTGGGGATACTGGGTAGCAGGGCTGGGGATACTGGGTAGTAGGGCTGGGGATACTGGGTAGTAGGGCTGGGGATACTGGGGGGTACTGGGTCAGGGCTGGGGATACTGGGTAGTAGGGGCTGGGGATACTGGGTAGCAGGGTAGCAGGGCTGGGGATACTGGGTAGTAGGGCTGGGGATACTGGGTAGTAGGGCTGGGGATACTGGGTAGCAGGGCTGGGGATACTGGGTAGCAGGGCTGGGGATACTGGGTAGCAGGGCTGGGGATACTGGGTAGTAGGGCTGGGGATACTGTAGTAGGGTAGATACTAGGGCTGGGGATACTGGGTAGCAGGGCTGGGGATACTGGGTAGTAGGGCTGGGGATACTGGGTAGCAGGGCTGGGGATACTGGGTGGGGATTCAGGGCTGGGGATACTGGGTGGGGAGCAGGGCTGGGGATACTGGGTAGCAGGGCTGGGGATACTGGGTAGGGCTGGGGATACTGGGTAGCAGGGCTGGGGATACTGGGTAGCAGGGCTGGGGATACTGGGTAGCAGGGCTGGGGATACTGGGTAGCAGGGCTGGGGATACTGGGTAGTAGGGCTGGGGATACTGGGATACTGGGTAGTAGGGCTGGGGATACTAGCAGGGCTGGGGATACTAGGGCTGGGGATACTGGGTAGCAGGGCTGGGGATACTGGGTTTCAGGGCTGGGGATACTGGGATACTGGGTAGCAGGGCTGGGGATACTGGGTTTCAGGGCTGGGGATACTGGGTAGCAGGGCTGGGGATACTGGGTAGCAGGGCTGGGGATACTGGGTAGTAGGGCTGGGGATACTGGGTAGTAGCAGGGCTGGGTTTCAGGGGGGATACTGGGTAGTAGGGCTGGGGCAGGGCTGGGGATACTGGGTAGTAGGGCTGGGGATACTGGGTAGTAGGGCTGGGGATACTGGGTAGTAGGGCTGGGGATACTGGGTAGGGGATAGGGCTGGGGATACTGGGTAGCAGGGCTGGGGATACTGGGTAGTAGGGCTGGGGATACTGGGTAGCAGGGCTGGGGATACTGGGTAGCAGGGCTGGGGAGTTTCAGGGCTGGGGATACTGGGTAGCAGGGCTGGGGATACTTCAGGGCTGGGGATACTGGGTAGTAGGGCTGGGGATACTGGGTAGCAGGGCTGGGGATACTGGGTAGTAGGGCTGGGGATACTGGGTAGTAGGGCTGGGGGGGATGGGGACTGGGTAGTAGGGCTGGGGATACTGGGTAGTAGGGCTGGGGATACTGGGTAGTAGGGCTGGGGGGGATACTGGGGATACTGGGTAGCAGGGCTGGGGATACTGGGTAGTAGGGCTGGGGATACTGGGTAGGGCTGGGGATAGGGTAGCAGGGGATAGGGCTGGGGATAGCAGGGCTGGGGATACTGGGATACTGGGGATAGCAGGGCTGGGGATACTGGGTAGCAGGGCTGGGGATACTGGGTTTCAGGGCTGGGGATACTGGGTAGTAGGGCTGGGGATACTGGGTAGTAGGGCTGGGGATACTGGGGATACTGGGTTCAGGGCTGGGGATACTGGGTAGTAGGGCTGGGGATACTGGGTAGCAGGGCTGGGGATACTGGGTAGTAGGGCTGGGGATACAGGGCTGGGGATACTGGGTAGTAGGGCTGGGGATACTGGGTAGTAGGGCTGGGGATACTGGGTAGCAGGGCTGGGGATACTGGGTAGTAGGGCTGGGGATACTGGGTAGCAGGGCTGGGGATACTGGGTAGCAGGGCTGGGGATACTGGGTAGCAGGGCTGGGGATACTGGGTAGCAGGGCTGGGGACTGGGTAGCAGGGCTGGGGATACTGGGTAGCAGGGCTGGGGATACTGGGTAGCAGGGCTGGGGATACTGGGTAGTAGGGCTGGGGATACTGGGTAGCAGGGCTGGGGATACTGGGTAGGGCTGGGGATACTGGGGTAGTAGGCTGGGGATACTGGGTAGCAGGGCTGGGGATACTGGGTAGGGCTAGGGATACTGGGGATAGGGCTGGGGATACTGGGTAGCAGGGCTGGGGATACTGGGTAGCAGGGCTGGGGATACTGGGTAGTAGGGCTGGGGATACTGGGTAGTAGGGCTGGGGATACTGGGTAGATAGGGCTGGGGATACTGGGTAGCAGGGCTGGGGATACTGGGTAGCAGGGCTGGGGATACTGGGTAGCAGGGCTGGGGATACTGGGTAGTAGGGCTGGGGATACTGGGTAGCAGGGCTGGGGATACTGGGTAGCAGGGGATAGTAGCAGGGCTGGGGATACTGGGTAGTAGGGCTGGGGATACTGGGTAGCAGGGCTGGGGATACTGGGTAGCAGGGCTGGGGATACTGGGTAGCAGGGCTGGGGATAGGGCTGGGGATAGCAGGGCTGGGGGGGATACTGGGGATAGGGTAGTAGGGGGGATACTGGGTAGCAGGGCTGGGGATACTGGGTAGTAGGGCTGGGGATACTGGGTAGGGCAGGGCTGGGGATACTGGGTAGCAGGGCTGGGGATACTGGGTAGTAGGGCTGGGGATACTGGGGATACTGGGGATAGGGCTGGGGGGGAGGGCTGGGGATACTGGGTAGTAGGGCTGGGGATACTGGGTAGCAGGGCTGGGGATACTGGGTAGCAGGGCTGGGGATACTGGGTAGCAGGGCTGGGGATACTGGGATAGGGCTGGGTAGTAGGGCTGGGGATACTGGGTAGTAGGGCTGGGGATACTGGGTAGTAGGGCTGGGGATACTGGGTAGTAGGGCTGGGGATACTGGGTAGTAGGGCTGGGGATACTGGGTAGCAGGGCTGGGGATACTGGGTAGGGCAGGGCTGGGGATACTGGGTAGCAGGGCTGGGGACTACTGGGGATACTGGGTAGTAGGGCTGGGGATACTGGGCAGGGCTGGGGATACTGGGTAGCAGGGCTGGGGATACTGGGTAGTAGGGCTGGGGATACTGGGTAGCAGGGCTGGGGATACTGGGTAGTAGGGCTGGGGATACTGGGTAGCAGGGCTGGGGATACTGGGTAGCAGGGCTGGGGATACTGGGTAGCAGGGCTGGGGATACTGGGTAGTAGGGCTGGGGATACTGGGTAGCAGGGCTGGGGATACAGGGCTGGGGATACTAGCAGGGCTGGGGATACTGGGTAGCAGGGCTGGGGATACTGGGTAGCAGGGCTGGGGATACTGGGTAGTAGGGCTGGGGATACTGGGTAGATACTAGGGCTGGGGATACTGGGGATACTGGGTAGCAGGGCTGGGGATACAGGGCTGGGGATACTGGGTTTCAGGGCTGGGGATACTGGGTAGTAGGGCTGGGGATACTGGGTAGCAGGGCTGGGGATACTGGGTAGGGTTTCAGGGCTGGGGATACTGGGTAGTAGGGCTGGGGCTAGGGGGGATACTGGGTAGCAGGGCTGGGGATACTGGGTAGCAGGGCTGGGGATACTGGGTAGCAGGGCTGGGGATACTGGGTAGCAGGGCTGGGGATACTGGGTAGCAGGGCTGGGGATACTGGGTAGTAGGGCTGGGGATACTGGGTAGCAGGGCTGGGGATACTACTGGGTAGCAGGGGATAGTAGCAGGGCTGGGGATACTGGGTAGCAGGGCTGGGGATACTGGGTAGCAGGGCTGGGTAGCAGGGGGGATACTGGGTAGTAGGGCTGGGGATACTGGGTAGTACTGGGTAGTATGGCTGGGGATACTGGGTTTCAGGGCTGGGGATACTGGGTAGCAGGGCTGGGGATACTGGGTAGCAGGGCTGGGGATACTGGGTAGCAGGGCTGGGGATACTGGGTAGCAGGGCTGGGGATACTGGGTAGCAGGGCTGGGGATACTGGGTAGCAGGGCTGGGGATACTGGGTAGTAGGGCTGGGGATACTGGGTAGCAGGGCTGGGGATACTGGGTAGCAGGGCTGGGGATACTGGGTAGTAGGGCTGGGGATACTGGGGATAGGGCTGGGGATACTGGGTAGCAGGGCTGGGGATACTGGGTAGCAGGGCTGGGGTACTGGGTAGGGCTGGGGATACTGGGGGATACAGGGCTGGGGATACTGGGGGTAGGGTCAGGGCTAGCAGGGGGGATACTGGGTAGCAGGGCTGGGGATACTGGGTAGCAGGGCTGGGGATACTGGGTAGTAGGGCTGGGGATACTGGGTAGTAGGGCTGGGGATACTGGGTAGCAGGGCTGGGGATACTGGGATAGTAGGGCTGGGGATACTGGGTAGCTGGGGATACTGGGTAGCAGGGCTGGGGATACTGGGTAGCAGGGCTGGGGATACTGGGTAGCAGGGCTGGGGATACTGGGTAGTAGGGCTGGGGATACTGGGTAGTAGGGCTGGGGATACTGGGTAGCAGGGCTGGGGATACTGGGCTGGGGATACAGGGCAGGGGGGATAGGGCTGGGGATACTGGGTAGTAGGGCTGGGGATACTGGGTAGTAGGGCTGGGGATACTGGGTAGTAGGGCTGGGGATACTGGGTAGTAGGGCTGGGGACTGGGTAGGGCTGGGGCTACAGGGCTGGGGATACTGGGTAGTAGGGCTGGGGATACTGGGTAGCAGGGCTGGGGATACTGGGTATACTGGGTTGTAGGGCTGGGGATACTGGGTAGTAGGGCTGGGGATACTGGGTAGCAGGGCTGGGGATACTGGGTAGCAGGGCTGGGGATACTGGGTAGCAGGGCTGGGGATACTGGGTAGTAGGGCTGGGGATACTGGGTAGTAGGGCTGGGGATACTGGGTAGTAGGGCTGGGGATACTGGGTAGCAGGGCTGGGGATACTGGGTAGCAGGGCTGGGGATACTGGGTAGTAGGGCTGGGGATACTGGGTAGCAGGGCTGGGGATACTGGGTAGGGCAGGGCTGGGGATACTGGGATAGTAGGGCTGGGGATACTGGGTAGTAGGGCTGGGATACTGGGTAGCAGGGTAGGGCTGGGGATACTGGGTAGCAGGGCTGGGGATACTGGGTAGGGCTGGGGATACAGGGCTGGGGATACTGGGTAGCAGGGCTGGGGATACTGGGTAGTAGGGCTGGGGATACTGGGTAGTAGGGCTGGGGATACTGGGTAGCAGGGCTGGGGATACTGGGTAGTAGGGCTGGGGATACTGGGTAGTAGGGCTGGGGATACTGGGTAGCAGGGCTGGGGATACTTCAGGGCTGGGGATACTGGGTAGCAGGGCTGGGGATACTGGGTAGTAGGGCTGGGGATACTGGGTAGGGCTGGGGATACTGGGTAGCAGGGCTGGGGATACTGGGTAGCAGGGCTGGGGATACTGGGTTTCAGGGCTGGGGATACTGGGTAGTAGGGCTGGGGATACTGGGTAGCAGGGCTGGGGGGATAGGGCTGGGGATAGCAGGGCTGGGGATACTGGGTAGTAGGGCTGGGGATACTGGGTAGTAGGGCTGGGGATACTAGGGCTGGGGATACTGGGTATCAGGGCTGGGGATACTGGGTAGTAGGGCTGGGGATACTGGGTAGTAGGGCTGGGGATACTGGGTAGCAGGGCTGGGGATACTGGGTAGTAGGGCTGGGGATACTGGGTAGCAGGGCTGGGGATACTGGGTAGTAGGGCTGGGGATACTGGGTAGCAGGGCTGGGGATACTGGGTAGCAGGGGGCTGGGGATACTGGGGGATACTGGGTAGCAGGGCTGGGGATACTGGGTAGCAGGGCTGGGGATACTGGGTAGCAGGGCTGGGGATACTGGGTAGTAGGGCTGGGGATACTGGGTAGTAGGGCTGGGGATACTGGGTAGTAGGGCTGGGGATACTGGGTAGTAGGGCTGGGGATACTGGGTAGTAGGGCTGGGGATACTGGGTAGTAGGGCTGGGGATACTGGGTTTCAGGGCTGGGGATACTGGGTAGCAGGGCTGGGGATACTGGGTCAGCAGGGCTGGGGATACTGGGTAGCAGGGCTGGGGATACTGGGTAGATAGGGCTGGGGATACTGGGTAGTAGGGCTGGGGATACTGGGTATCAGGGCTGGGGATACTGGGTAGCAGGGCTGGGGATACTGGGTAGTAGGGCTGGGGATACTGGGTAGTAGGGCTGGGGATACTGGGTAGCAGGGCTGGGGATACTGGGTGGGGAGTAGGGCTGGGGATACTGGGTAGCTGGGGATAGGGCTGGGGATACTGGGTAGTAGGGCTGGGGATACTGGGTAGTAGGGCTGGGGATACTGGGTAGCAGGGCTGGGGGGGATACTGGGTACTGGGGCTGGGGATACTGGGTAGTAGGGCTGGGGATACTGGGTAGTAGGGCTGGGGATACTGGGTAGTAGGGCTGGGGATACTGGGTAGTAGGGCTGGGGATACTGGGTAGTAGGGCTGGGGATACTGGGGTAGGGTGGGGATACTGGGTAGTAGGGCTGGGGATACTGGGTAGCAGGGCTGGGGATACTGGGTAGTCAGGGCTGGGGATACTGGGTAGTAGGGCTGGGGATACTGGGGATAGGGCTAGCAGGGCTGGGGATACTGGGTAGTAGGGCTGGGGATACTGGGTAGTAGGGCTGGGGATACTGGGTAGTAGGGCTGGGGATACTGGGTAGCAGGGCTGGGGATACTGGGTAGCAGGGCTGGGGATACTGGGTAGTAGGGCTGGGGATACTGGGTAGTATGGCTGGGGGGGATACTGGGATACTGGGTAGCAGGGCTGGGGATACTGGGGGCTGGGGATACTGGGTAGCAGGGCTGGGGATACTGGGTAGTAGGGCTGGGGATACTGGGTAGCAGGGCTGGGGATACTGGGTAGTAGGGCTGGGGATACTGGGTAGTAGGGCTGGGGATACTGGGTAGCAGGGCTGGGGATACTGGGTTTCAGGGCTGGGGATACTGGGTAGGGCAGGGCTAGGGGATACTGGGTAGCAGGGCTGGGGATACTGGGTCAGGGCTGGGGATACTGGGTAGTAGGGCTGGGGATACTACTGGGGGTAGCAGGGCTGGGGATACTGGGTAGCAGGGCTGGGGATACTGGGTAGTAGGGCTGGGGATACTGGGTAGTAGGGCTGGGGATACTGGGTAGCAGGGCTGGGGATACTGGGTGGGGATAGGGCAGGGGATACTGGGTAGTAGGGCTGGGGATACTGGGTAGTAGGGCTGGGGATACTGGGTAGCAGGGCTGGGGATATAGGGCTGGGGATACTGGGCAGGGCTGGGGATACTGGGTAGTAGGGCTGGGGATACTGGGTCAGGGCTGGGGATACTGGGTAGTAGGGCTGGGGATACTAGGGCTGGGGATACTGGGTAGTAGGGCTGGGGATACTGGGTAGCAGGGCTGGGGATACTGGGTAGCAGGGCTGGGGATACTGGGTAGTAGGGCTGGGGATACTGGGTAGCAGGGCTGGGGATACTGGGTAGCAGGGCTGGGGATACTGGGTAGTAGGGCTGGGGATACTGGGTAGTAGGGCTGGGGATACTGGGGATAGGGCTGGGGATACTGGGTAGTAGGGCTGGGGATACTGGGTAGTAGGGCTGGGGGGGATGGGGACTGGGTAGCAGGGCTGGGGATACTGGGTAGTAGGGCTGGGGATACTGGGTAGCTGGGGATACTGGGTAGTAGGGCTGGGGGGGATACTGGGATAGCAGGGCTGGGGATACTGGGTAGTAGGGCTGGGGATACTGGGTAGTAGGGCTGGGGATACTGGGTAGTAGGGCTGGGGATACTGGGTAGCAGGGCTGGGGATACTGGGTAGCAGGGCTGGGGATACTGGGTAGCAGGGCTGGGGATACTGGGTAGTAGGGCTGGGGATACTGGTAGTAGGGCTGGGGATACTGGGTAGCAGGGCTGGGGATACTGGGTAGTAGGGCTGGGGATACTGGGTAGCTGGGGATAGGGCTGGGGATACTGGGTAGTAGGGCTGGGGATACTGGGGATACTGGGCAGGGCTGGGGATACTGGGTAGTAGGGCTGGGGATACTCAGGGCTGGGGATACTGGGTAGTAGGGCTGGGGATACTGGGTAGTAGGGCTGGGGATACTGGGGTAGGGCTGGGGATACTGGGTAGTAGGGCTGGGGATACTGGGTAGCAGGGCTGGGGATACTGGGTAGTAGGGCTGGGGATACTGGGTAGCAGGGCTGGGGATACTGGGCTGGGGATAGCAGGGCTGGGGATACTGGGTAGCAGGGCTGGGGATACTGGGTAGTAGGGCTGGGGATACTGGGTAGTAGGGCTGGGGATACTGGGTAGTAGGGCTGGGGATACTGGGTAGCAGGGCTGGGGATACTGGGTAGTAGGGCTGGGGATACTGGGTAGCAGGGCTGGGGATACTGGGTAGTAGGGCTGGGGGGGATAGGGCTGGGGTACTGGGTAGCAGGGCTGGGGATACTGGGTAGCAGGGCTGGGGATACTGGGTAGCAGGGCTGGGGATACTGGGTAGTAGGGCTGGGGATACTGGGTAGTAGGGCTGGGGATACTGGGTAGCAGGGCTGGGGATACTGGGTAGTAGGGCTGGGGATACTGGGTAGCAGGGCTGGGGATACTGGGTAGCAGGGCTGGGGATACTGGGTAGTAGGGCTGGGGATACTGGGTAGTAGGGCTGGGGATACTGGGTAGTAGGGCTGGGGATACTGGGTAGTAGGGCTGGGGATACTGGCTGGGGATACTGGGATAGCAGGGCTGGGGATACTGGGTAGCAGGGCTGGGGATACTGGGTAGCAGGGCTGGGGATACTGGGTAGCAGGGCTGGGGATACTGGGTGGGGCAGGGCTGGGGATACTGGGTAGTAGGGCTGGGGATACTGGGTAGCAGGGCTGGGGATACTGGGTAGCAGGGCTGGGGATACTGGGGATACTGGGTAGTAGGGTAGGGTGGGGATACTGGGGTAGGGCTGGGGCTGGGGATACTGGGTAGCAGGGCTGGGGATACTGGGTAGCAGGGCTGGGGATACTGGGTAGCAGGGCTGGGGATACTGGGCAGGGCAGGGCTGGGGATACTGGGTAGCTGGGGATAGGGCTGGGGATACTGGGTAGCAGGGCTGGGGATACTGGGTAGTAGGGCTGGGGATACTGGGTAGTAGGGCTGGGGATACTGGGTAGCAGGGCTGGGGATACTGGGTAGCAGGGCTGGGGATACTGGGTAGTAGGGCTGGGGATACTGGGTAGTAGGGCTGGGGATACTGGGTAGCAGGGCTGGGGATACTGGGTAGCAGGGCTGGGGATACTGGGTAGCAGGGCTGGGGATACTGGGTAGTCAGGGCTGGGGATACTGGGTAGTAGGGCTGGGGATACTGGGTAGGGCAGCAGGGCTGGGGATACTGCAGGGCTGGGGATACTGGGTAGCAGGGCTGGGGATACTGGGGTAGGGCTGGGGATACAGGGCTGGGGATACTGGGTAGTAGGGCTGGGGATACTGGGTTTCAGGGCTGGGGATACTGGGTAGCAGGGCTGGGGATACTGGGTAGCAGGGCTGGGGATACTGGGTAGCAGGGCTGGGGATACTGGGTAGTAGGGCTGGGGATACTGGGTAGTAGGGCTGGGGATACTGGGTAGCAGGGCTGGGGATACTGGGTAGGGCAGGGCTGGGGATACTGGGGTAGGGTAGGGCTGGGGCTCAGGGGGGATACTGGGTAGTAGGGCTGGGGATACTGGGTAGCAGGGCTGGGGATACTGGGTAGTAGGGCAGGGCTGGGGATACTGGGTAGTAGGGCTGGGGATACTGGGTAGCAGGGCTGGGGATACTGGGATCAGGGCTGGGGATAGGGCTGGGGATACTGGGTAGCAGGGCTGGGGATACTAGCAGGGCTGGGGATACTGGGTAGCAGGGCTGGGGATACTGGGTAGCAGGGCTGGGGATACTGGGTATCAGGGCTGGGGATCAGGGCTGGGGATACTAGGGCTGGGGATACTGGGTAGTAGGGCTGGGGATACTGGGGATAGTTTCAGGGCTGGGGATACTGGGTAGTAGGGCTGGGGGGGATACTGGGGATACTGGGTTTCAGGGCTGGGGATACTGGGGATAGTAGGGCTGGGGATACTGGGTAGCAGGGCTGGGGATACTGGGTAGTAGGGCTGGGGATACTGGGTAGCAGGGCTGGGGATACTGGGTAGTAGGGCTGGGGATACAGGGCTGGGGATACTGGGTAGCAGGGCTGGGGATACTGGGTAGCAGGGCTGGGGATACTGGGTAGCAGGGCTGGGGATACTGGGTAGTAGGGCTGGGGATACTGGGTAGCAGGGCTGGGGATACTGGGTAGGAGGGCTGGGGATACTGGGTATCAGGGCTGGGGATACTGGGTAGCAGGGCTGGGGATACAGGGTAGCAGGGCTGGGGATACTGGGATACTGGGTATCAGGGCTGGGGATACTGGGTCAGGGCTGGGGGGGATACTGGGTGGGCTGGGGATCATCAGGGCTGGGGATACTGGGTAGCAGGGCTGGGGATACTGGGTAGCAGGGCTGGGGATACTGGGTAGTAGGGCTGGGGATACTGGGTAGCAGGGCTGGGGATACTGGGTAGCAGGGCTGGACAGAAAGACATGTGGATACTGTATGTTATAGAAACAGAGTCAGGCAGAAAGTCAGCTCTGCTGCATGCCTGTCTCCTTTTCAGAGAGTAGGAATGTTACGGAGCAGTTTGTGGCTGCCTCTCCTCCAGAGGAAGGTTGGCACAGCAGCCTGCTTGCCTGTGTGATGCTTTACTACTGGGCTCATAGCTATCTGACTGGCTGGGAGCTCACACCCTTTGTTTAGGGTGCTTGACAGAGTGCAGGTGGCCGATGGAGGGGGGAGGTGACGTGTTTTTGGGGGGAGAATTAAATATTGTATTTGCTTTGTCAATGTAATAAATCACAGAGAGAAAAATAAAGGGGGGGGGGGGGGTTGCAAGCACTATTATTACGTGTGGGGCTCTACAATATATCTAAAGTCAACAACAGGACCCCGAAAGATAACCGGCATAGACAACACACAGCACGGTATGGCACCCATTTAATAACGTGATTCTATCGAATCTACTGTGTTGCACAGCCTGATGGAATAAACTACCTTCCAAAATTCTGGAAATTCGACGGGATGACATGAGACAAAAAAACAGGTTGATGGTTGACTTGCAATAACTGGAACATACTGCCCCCTACAAACAATAACAGATATGACAGTCAAAGATAAAAAATAAAGAAAAATCTACTTTATCCAAAAATGTCTTAATTTCTCCATCTAGATTAATGATGTGCACACTTTTAGGGGTAAGTATGAGTCTGATTCACAGCATCTCACACATACCAGGGACTGAAAAAAAAGTGGGCTCGTCCGGGATTTGAACCCGGGACCTCTCGCACCCAAAGCGAGAATCATACCCCTAGACCAACGAGCCACAATAGTCTGTCAAAAAAGACAGTATATATAGCGTTCATTCTACATTCTCGTGATTACGCGTTTGACCAGAACTGAATACCATCATAGAAAAATCGTCTTTTAAATACTGTTTACCTTATGTTACTGCTTGCATACCTGATTTGCTTCCATTTTATTTAGCTAACGTAGAGATATAAAAAAAAAAGGGCTCGTCCGGGATTTGAACCCGGGACCTCTCGCACCCGAAGCGAGAATCATACCCCTAGACCAACGAGCCACGTGCAGTTGCATGTAAGGTTTTGCCTTATAAAATAGTAACAGACAAACCATTCTGCAACTCAAGCTAACATTGCCGTTCTGTTATACTCTTGACAGCTGCCTATCAAATATTGCAACAAATAGCGACTATTGATGGGTATAGTTATCGTCACACCATTATTTTCTTTTAAGGTGTTGTCTTTTTGTTCGCTAGGGCCATTTACTTTGAATGGTGTTCGTCTTCCCAGTAGCCTACCTGGCGTGAACTGCTGAATGCTCATTTAAACATTTTTTTTTATACCTTTTATTTAACGAGGCAAGTCAGTTATGAACAAATTCGTATTTACAATGGCGGCCTACTGAAATGCAAAATACCTGGGGACTGGGATTAAAAATAAATAAATAACATATAAATATAAATATAGGACACAACACACATATCCACAAGAGAGGCAACACAACATAGCAAGGCAGCAACATAGCATGGTAGCAACACAACATGACATTCGATTGTTTATATTGTGTTATTGACTGTACAGTTGTTTATCCGATGTGTAACTCGGTGTTGTTGTTTTTGTCGCACTACTTTGCTTTATCTTGACCAGGTCACAGTTGTAAATGAGAACCTATTCTCAACTGGCCTACCTGGTTAAATAAAGGGGAAATAAACTAAATAAAAAACAACATGGTAGCATCACATGACAACAACATGGTAGCAACACAAAACATGGTACAAACATTATAGGGCCCAGACAACAGCACAAATGGCAAGAAGGTAGATACAACAAGTGTCCATTATTGAGTCTTTGAATGAAGAAATTCAGATAAAACTGTTCAGTTTGAGTGTTTGTTGCAGCTCGTTCATAACTTGCAGCTAGTTGATTGTTGGACACATCAACCAGGACTAAATTAAAGGTTCACCCATTTTTGAAGGTTATATTGTTTTTGTGCATCTCCGAGTGATGTTTTATCGAGTCCCAGGGTCATTTGATGTTTTCATGTGAATTTAAATGATTGGCGTTCAAAGCAGGCAGAAATCCGGTCGGTATTACGTAGCACTGTGATGAAGTCGCTCTCATAGGAATACGACTTTTAGAGCGTGAAAACATTTGTAATCTCATACACCTCCGATTACAGCACTGGCCAGTGTCATAACTCGACAGGATGTCTTCTCCCATTGATCACATTTGTTTTGCGATATTCCTACTTCGAGAAATGTGTAATTTAACAGAGGGTCGAGCACATTTTTTCGTATTTGTCTGCCTCTTTAGTCCAGGGTGCGTTGCATGGTGGCATTGTCAGAGATATTATAAACAGGAGAGAGGAATTCAATGAATGAAGAACGTAAAAACACCTCACCCAGTAGACTGTTGACCAATCGCGTTCAGGTTGTCATGCTGCGTCATGCGGTCGCTAAGCTAATCATCACGCAATCCCTTCTCAAAGTCAGTGTATCTGTTGAGAAACCTGCCTATTTTCCTCTGGAAAAGATGTGTAATGTTGTACTTCTTGTAAACGAAATTAATGTAAATGTTGGGTTTTTGAGCTAGCGCCCAAAAGACTCTCATTCACTGACTTGAAGGAGAGTGCCCCTTGTCCCGAATCGCCCAGAATGCACCACTCGGCACATTGACATAACATGGGCAGTGGATTTTTCCTTTAAGGTGCATGGCAATTTGTGATTGTTGTTGTTTTGGTAATCAGTGGCTGTATGGGACAGGGAGTGGTTTCCCACTTCTAGGTAATCAGGAATTTGTACAGGGAGATATGCTCCTCTGCTGGGCAATTAGTGTTAGTACTTCAGCAGTGTTACTTTAGTGCCTTATTTACAAACAGGATGCATGTTTTGGAATATTTGTTTTTTCTTACAGGCTTCCTTTTCACTTTGTCATTTAGGTTAGTATCGTGGAGTAACCACAGTGTTGTTGATCCATCTTACGCCTGTATCTTTGTAGTGACTGGGTGTATTGATACACCATATAAAGTGTAATTAGTAATCACCATGTTCAAAGGGATATTCACTGTCTGCCTTTATTTTTGTACCTGTCTAAATAGGCCTAATTAAATGAGAATACTTATTTTCCACCATAATTTGCAAATAAATTCTTTAAAAATCCTACAATGTGATTTTCTCGATATTTTTTTCTTCATTTTGTCTGTCATAGTTGAAGTGGACCTATGATGAAAATTACAGGCCTCTCTTATCTTTTTAAGTGGGAGAACTTGCACAAATGATGGCTGACTAAATACTTTTTTGCCCCACTGTATATACTCAGGCTGACTGGTTCTCGTTTAGGCAAATGAGAAATAAGTTCACCCAGGCTATCCGGAAGGCCAAAGTTAGTTACTTTCTCTCTCTGTGGGTCTCATCTCAAGAAGTTGTGGAAAACAGTTAAAGACCTGGAGAATGAACCCTCCTCCTCACAGCTGCCCATGTCCCTTAATGTTGTTGATGTGGTTGTTACTGACAAGAAGCACATGGCTGAGCTCTTTAAATCACCACTTCATTAAGTCAGTATTCCTATTTGAATCAGCCACGCCTCCTTGCCTGTCCAACATTTCCTCATCTCCCACCCCTTCTAATGCGACTGGCCCTGATGCTTCTCTCTCTTTTTCCTCTGCCCCGCTACAAAGTTTCTCCCTGCAGGCAGTCACTGAGTCCATCTGGTTCAGATGGCTTAGACCCTTTGTTCTTTAAGGTTGCTGCCCCTATCATCGCCAAGCCTGTCTCTCCTCTCTGGGGAGGTTATCATCGCCAAGCCTGTCTCTCCTCTCTGGGGAGGTTATCATCGCCAAGCCTGTTTCTCCTCTCTGGGGAGGTTATCATCGCCAAGCCTGTCTTTCCTCTCTGGGGAGGTTATCATCGCCAAGCCTGTCTCTCCTCTCTGGGGAGGTTATCATCGCCAAGCCTGTCTTTCCTCTCTGGGGAGGTTATCATCGCCAAGCCTGTCTCTCCTCTCTGGGGAGGTTATCATCGCCAAGCCTGTCTCTCCTCTCTGGGGAGGTTATCATCGCCAAGCCTGTCTCTCCTCTCTGGGGAGGTTATCATCTCCAACCTTTTTAACCTGTCTCCTCTCTGGGGAGGTTATCATCTCCAACCTTTTTAACCTGTCTCTCCTCTCTAGCGAGGTTATCATCTCCAAGCCTATCTCCAACCTTTTTAACCTCTCTCTCCTCTCCGGGGAGTTATCATCTCCAAGCCTATCTCCAACCTTTTTAACCTGTCTCCTCTCTGGGGAGGTTATCATCTCCAACCTTTTTAACCTGTCTCTCCTCTCTGGGGAGGTTATCATCTCCAACCTTTTTAACCTGTCTCTCCTCTCTGGGGAGGTTATCATCTCCAACCTTTTTAACCTGTCTCTCCTCTCTGGGGAGGTTATCATCTCCAACCTTTTTAACCTGTCTCTCCTCTCTGGGGAGGTTATCATCTCCAACCTTTTTAACCTGTCTCCTCTCTGGGGAGGTTATCATCTCCAACCTTTTTAACCTGTCTCTCCTCTCTGGGGAGGTTATCATCTCCAACCTTTTTAACCTGTCTCTCCTCTCTGGGGAGGTTATCATCTCCAACCTTTTTAACCTGTCTCTCCTCTCTGGGGAGGTTATCATCTCCAACCTTTTTAACCTGTCTCTCCTCTCTGGGGAGGTTATCATCTCCAACCTTTTTAACCTGTCTCTCCTCTCTGGGGAGGTGTCACGACTTCTGCCAAAGTCAGTCCCTCTCCTCGTTCGGGCGTCATTCGTCGGTCGACGTCACCAGCCTTCTAGCCATCGCTGATCCACTTTTCATTTTCCATTTGTTTTGTCTTTGTCTTACACACCTGGTTTCAATCCCCCAATTACTTGTTCATTGTTCATATTTAACCCTCTGTTCCCCCATGTTTGTTTGTGAGTGATTGTTTATTGTATTGCGGCCCGTATTTGTGGCCTTGTATTTATACGACGTGTATTGTTATATTATTGAGTAATATTGCTTTCATTACTCATATCTGCTGTCCTGACTCATCTCGCCAGCTACACACAAATGCTTTACAGAAGGTTCCTATTGCTTATAAGGCAGCCACGGTTCATCCTTTATTTAAAGGGGGAGATCAAACTGTAATTATTTCTCCACTACGACCTATTTATTGCCTTGCCTCCCTACTCTTACTTCATTTGCACACACTGTATATAGACTTTTCTATTGTGTTATTGACTGTACGTTTCTTCATTCCATGTGTAACTCCGTGTTGTTGTTTTTGTCGCACTGCTTTGCTTTATCTTGGCCAGGTCGCAGTTGTAAATGAGAAGTTGTTCTCAACTGGATTACCTGCTTAAATAAAGGGGACATATTTTTTTTAAATGTAAATAATAAAAACCTGATCCTAACTGTTATAGACCTATTTCTATTTTGCCCAGTTTATCAAAAGTGTTGGAAATACTTGTCAATAATCAACTGACTGGCTTTCTTGATGTCTACAGTATTCTCTCTGGTATGCAATCCAGTTTCCATGCAGGTTATGAATGTGTCCGAGTAGGGGCAGTGTGGGAAGTGTTGGATGAGAGCGAGAGGGAAAAGGATACTTGCAGTGCAGGCTCTCAACAACTACATAATACCAGTCATCCAACAACTACACCACACCAGTCATCCAACAACTACATCACACCAGTCATCCAACAACTACACCACACCAGTCATCCAACAACTACACCACACCAGTCATCCAACAACTACATCACACCAGTCATCCAACAACTACACCACACCAGTCATCCAACAACTACACCACACCAGTCATCCAACAACGACACCACACCAGTCATCCAACAACTACACCACACCAGTCATCCAACAACTACACCACACCAGTCATCCAACAACCTCACCACACCAGTCATCCAACAACTACACCACACCAGTCATCCAACAACTACACCACACCAGTCATCCAACAACTAAACCACACCAGTCATCCAACAACCTCACCACACCAGTCATCCAACAACTACACCACACCAGTCATCCAACAACGACACCACACCAGTCATCCAACAACTACACCACACCAGTCATCCAACAACTACACCACACCAGTCATCCAACAACTACACCACACTAGTCATCCAACAACGACACCACACCAGTCATCCAACAACTACACCACACCAGTCATCCAACAACTACACCACACCAGTCATCCAACAACTACACCACACCAGTCATCCAACAACTACACCACACCAGTCATCCAACAACTACACCACACCAGTCATCCAACAACCTCACCACACCAGTCATCCAACAACTACACCACACCAGTCATCCAACAACTACACCACACCAGTCATCCAACAACCTCACCACACCAGTCATCCAACAACTACACCACACCAGTCATCCAACAACTACACCACACCAGTCATCCAACAACCTCACCACACCAGTCATCCAACAACCTCACCACACCAGTCATCCAACAACTACACCACACCAGTCATCCAACAACTACACCACACCAGTCATCCAACAACTACACCACACCAGTCATCCAACAACCTCACCACACCAGTCATCCAACAACCTCACCACACCAGTCATCCAACAACTACACCACACCAGTCATCCAACAACTACACCACACCAGTCATCCAACAACTACACCACACCAGTCATCCAACAACCTCACCACACCAGTCATCCAACAACCTCACCACACCAGTCATCCAACAACTACACCACACCAGTCATCCAACAACTACACCACACCAGTCATCCAACAACTACACCACACTAGTCATCCAACAACTACACCACACCAGTCATCCAACAACTACACCACACCAGTCATCCAACAACTACACCACACCAGTCATCCAACAACTACACCACACCAGTCATCCAACAACCTCACCACACCAGTCATCCAACAACTACACCACACCAGTCATCCAACAACTACACCACACCAGTCATCCAACAACCTCACCACACCAGTCATCCAACAACTACACCACACCAGTCATCCAACAACTACACCACACCAGTCATCCAACAACCTCACCACACCAGTCATCCAACAACCTCACCACACCAGTCATCCAACAACTACACCACACCAGTCATCCAACAACTACACCACACTAGTCATCCAACAACTACACCACACCAGTCATCCAACAACCTCACCACACCAGTCATCCAACAACTACACCACACCAGTCATCCAACAACTACACCACACCAGTCATCCAACAACCTCACCACACCAGTCATCCAACAACCTCACCACACCAGTCATCCAACAACCTCACCACACCAGTCATCCAACAACTACACCACACCAGTCATCCAACAACTACACCACACCAGTCATCCAACAACTACACCACACCAGTCATCCAACAACCTCACCACACCAGTCATCCAACAACGACACCACACCAGTCATCCAACAACTACACCACACCAGTCATCCAACAACTACACCACACCAGTCATCCAACAACTACACCACACCAGTCATCCAACAACCTCACCACACCAGTCATCCAACAGATTCCCATTCAGAGACACACAGAAGCATCCAGGGTCAATGCCCTGCTCAAGGGCACGTCAACAGATCTCCCACAAGGCCAAAAAAACTGGGACACTCACCCTCCAACACCCACAGGTGTTATTACTACCTCTGAGGGTTTAGAGCTTGAGGTAGTCACCTCATACAAGTACTTGGGAGTATGGCTAGACGGTGCACTGCACATATCAAAGCTGCAGGCTAACGTTAAATCTAGACTTGAATCTAGACTTATCGTAAATGCTCGTCTTTCGCCCCAGCTGCCAAACGAACCCTGATTCAGATGACCGTCCTACCCATGCTAGATTACGGAGAAGTAATTTATAGATTGGCAGGTAAGGTTGCTCTCGAGCGGCTAGATGTTCTTCACCATTCGGCCATTAGATTTTCCACCAATGCTCCTTATAGGATGCATCACTGCACTCTATACTCCTCTGTAAACTGGTCATCTCTGTATACCTGTCGCGAGACCCACTGGTTGATGCTCATTTATAAAACCCTCTTAGGCCTCACTCCCCCCTATCTGAGATATCTACTGATATCATGGTCATTAATATGGAGTTGGTCCCTCCTTTGCTACTGTGGCTGTGTGCAGCAACGGGTGTGGCTGAAATAGCCGAATCCACTCATTTGAAGGGGTGTCCACATACTGCTGTATATATAGTGTACTAGTCAGAGAGAGAACTGATACTGATACTATATACTCGGTGTGGTGGTGGGATTGGTGTGGGGGGGCTTTTGACCACATTGTGGAATTCCTCATGTCTTACTCATTGTTTAAAAAAAATTGGGTTCAAATCAGATGTTAAGTGCTATCATTATTGAATATTATCTGTATACGAATCTTATAAATATATTTTTTTTTAATTGCCAATTTGGGTGCAATCAATTGTGCAATTAATTTCTCAGAGATCAAAATAAAGTTTCCGGAATGTTTATCTTATCTGCCTCTAACTACAGAAACGATTTCTGCACAATCTGAGATCGTGTCATGGCTCACTGAGATGACACGTCATGGCTCACTGAGATGACACGTCATGGCTCACTGAGGTGACACGTCATGGCCCACTGAGATGACACGGAACGGCTCACTGAGATGACACATCATGGCTCACTGAGATGACACGGCATGGCTCACTGAGATGACACGTCATGGCTCACTGAGATGACACGGCATGGCTCACTGAGATGACACGGCATGGCTCACTGAGATGACACGTCATGGCTCACTGAGATGACACGTCATGGCTCACTGAGATGACACGTCATGGCTCACTGAGATGACACGGAACGGCTCACTGAGATGACACGTCATGGCTCACTGAGATGACACGTCATGGCTCACTGAGATGACACGGAACGGCTCACTGAGATGACACGTCATGGCTCACTGAGATGACACGTCATGGCTCACTGAGATGACACGTCATGGCTCACTGAGATGACACGGAACGGCTCACTGAGATGACACGTCATGGCTCACTGAGATGACACGGAACGGCTCACTGAGATGACACGTCATGGCTCACTGAGATGACACGGAACGGCTCACTGAGATGACACGGAACGGCTCACTGAGATGACACGTCATGGCTCACTGAGATGACACGGAACGGCTCACTGAGATGACATGGAATGGCTCACTTAGATGACACGTCGTGGCTCACTGAGATGACACGGAATGGCTCACTGAGATGACACGTCATGGCTCACTGAGATGACACGTCATGGCTCACTGAGATGACACGTCATGGCTCACTGAGGTGACACGGAACGGCTCACTGAGGTGACACGGAACGGGTCACTGAGATGACACGTCATGGCTCACTGAGATGACACGGAACGGCTCACTGAGATGACACGTCATAGCTCACTGAGATGACACGTCATAGCTCACTGAGATGACACGTCATGGCTCACTGAGATGACACGTCATGGCTCACTGAGATGACACGTCATGGCTCACTGAGATGACACGTCATGGCTCACTGAGATGACACGTCATGGCTCACTGAGATGACACGTCATGGCTCACTGAGATGACACGGACCGGCTCACTGAGATGACACGTCATGGCTCACTGAGATGACACGTCATGGCTCACTGAGATGACACGTCATGGCTCACTGAGGTGACACGGAACGGCTCACTGAGATGACACGTCATGGCTCACTGAGATGACACGGAACGGCTCACTGAGATGACACGGAACGGACCCATTCGTCAGTCAATTCAGGAAGCAAAGTGAAATTACAAACTGACAAGGAGAAGCTATTTATTTCAAAATATTTCTAGTTTTTTTACAACTTCAAATCACTTCCTGATTTGAGTGACTTCCATTCGAATCTCCCCCAACCATGGAGGAGACTAATGTTGGTGTTGTGAGGAATAGTGATGTCAGTCAAAGTTACAATGATAATAATACCTGGGACATGTTCAGAGTGGTGATTTTAAAACCAGCGTAGACGTTTAATGTTGATATATCAGCACAAGACCTTTCTGGAGACCAGTCTCCTTGTCAGTTAATATGGCCAATGTGTTGTCATGTAATAGTGCATCTCACACCTCCTTCTGTTCTCCAGAAGCGCTGAGCAGGGTCCCGTCCTGGGTCCCGTCCTGGTACCTGGACAACGCTAAGACCGTCTCTAAATACAGGGGCCATCCAGACACCTTAACCTTACCCTAACCCTCCTGGACTAGACTGAGACAAGATGCTGACTTCCAGGGCAGGAAAATGCCTGGACGGTGTTTAAATACCTGGACCTGGGCTCTGGCCCTCCTGACCATCCAGTCTCCAAATACCTGGACCTGGGCTCTGGCCCTCCTGACCATCCAGTCTCCAAATACTGTAGTATTAGTGAGGTAGTTCTCTGGCTTTGTGTGTCTCTACAGATGGACCTGTTGGACCGACCGACCCACCAACCCACCAGAGTCCAGGTTTCTCTAGTTCTAGGAGTATTAGTGAGGCAGTTCTCTGGCTTTGTGTGTCTCTACAGATGGACCTGTTGGACCGACCGACCCACCAACCCACCAGAGTCCAGGTTTCTCTAGTTCCAGGAGTATTAGTGAGTATTAGTGAAACCCCTCTGGCTTTGTGTGTCTCTACAGACGGACCTGTTGGAAAGATACACCGTAAATGTGACCGGTGACAGTCTGTTGTAGGGTTAACGTGTGTGATTAGTCCAGGCTGGTTCAGGTGTGTCTCTGAGCCCACTGACTCAACTCTACAGTGTCGTCGTGTGAGTTAGTGCCTATAAAGCCCTTTAGAAAGGTACTGTGTCACCAAGACAAGTTAGTGCTGCTCAGATTCCTCCCTGACGGTCTCCTTTTCTACCCATCAGACCGTCTATTTCTGGATGAGGACTGTGTTTTGAGCACGTCAATGTTGTGATTGGTAAATGAAACAGAAGTGTGCATTGGTAAGCCTACAATATATAACTCATTTGCAAGTTATATAGGAGATTAAATACCCTAGATGCAATGTAACTGTTTTTAAACATATATAAATTAGTTTTTTTAAATATTCAAAACCGCATTCTCCAAATGCTCAGATGCTTGTTGACAAGCACATTTGACATAACTGCATCCTTCCCTGTAGGACAAAGGACTCACTAGAGAGAGAGAGAGAGAACTCTGTTGGTACCAGAGAGAAGCTGGCATCCTCTCAAATGTGACTGTTAGGATTCCACAAAGTCCCGACCATTTCTCTGTAGAGGGATCACAGGCTAGAAGGGAGGGAGGGACGGGCTGGCCTTGGCTCTCATCCTGCCTCTCCACACACACACACACACACACACACACACACACACACACACACACACACACACTGAAACCCCTCTGGCTTTGAGGGCCCTCCTGGTTGTTTAACAAAGTTCCTCTGGAGGAATGCAAGCATTTTGCCAATCCTGTTACACACACCCTGCCTCCTCTCGTCCATCATGAAAAAGAGGTTTATGGAATGTTAATATCTTCCATGTGGGACGCTGAACTTTAGAAATTCAAAATGGCCCCTTGTATTTTACCTCAAGACGTCCTGATTTCAAGGAGACTGGGTGTACACTATGTGCGAATGATGGGAAATGAAAGGACAATTACGAATATTACAAATTAATCAAATTGCTTAAGGAATGTGTTTTTGTTGTTGTTTTCATTCTTCCTTTCTGTAGATTAGTAACTTGTGTGTCATTTTGATGAATATATTTTACTTCAGTCCAGAGTAAAAAAATAAATAATAAATAAAAAAATTACATTGGTATTTAGTAACCTTGGTTACCGGGACTGTGAGGCCCAACAAACATAAGAGGAATTTGGCAGAGCAGAACTCGAGCTAGCTACTCTCTGGAGCAGGGCTACGTCCCAAATGGCACCCTATCCCCTATTTAGTGCACTAGGATGTATCCTATAGTGTAGTGTCCTATATAGGGAATAGGGGGCCATGTTGGACACAAGGTTTTTTGTTGTGACGATTCCTTCAAGGGGCCTGGAGTAAAAGGGAAGAATAGCGAAGCTTGATTTAAGACCTGCCTTGGCATCTTCTGGATAAGATAAATCATAGTTTCATGACCTAAGCAAGACTGATTTTAATATATTTATATTGGCTTCGATGCTCCTTAAGATGGATTAGAGAGAACATAGATGTTAAGCAGTCTGTTCACTAACAGACAGTCACCTACTGCCATGTAAAACTGTCCTTAAGGATTTGGCTGTGGGAGCAGAAACAGACAGGCACTCAGGCTACAAAAGAGAGAAAACTAGAAGCAAATAGTAAATAACAGAACTACAATTATATTTTATAATATTAATAATAATAATAATATTTATAATATAATATTTATATTTGGTTCATTCAAGTGTATCTGGGATACTGCAGACTGGGACAGAGTTCTGTCTGTATAGCAATAAGCAACGAGTCATTGAAAGTTGAATTTAACTGCCGTTCTAAAAACAAGCAGCAGAGGGCGGTGTTACGTATTGCCATCTTACACTCGAGCAGGTCAGGATTCCCCAGGGGAGAGGAATACCACAGGTATGATGCCAGCTACATATAGTTTGCTACAGGGACATAATAACCAGAAAGGTATCCTATGACTCAGGTTAGAGGAGTTAACAAGTTGGTTCAACTCTGTGTTCAACTCAGGATAACCGTGTATCCTAGCCCACAATAAAAAAAATCTACGTTCTGACCGTGTGTGTATATACAAATATCCGTGACGTGTCAAAGCCAATCCCCCGCCCCCACTTCGGGCCAATCAGATCACGTCTTTCTGTTCTTACTCCCCACCTACAAGCAGCAACTCAATGAGGGAGCCACCAACACAGAACAGTGAGGCGGACAGAGGAGGCAGACTCACATTTACATTTAAGTCATTTAGCAGACGCTCTTATCCAGAGCGACTTACAAATTGGTGAATTCACCTTCTGACATCCAGTGGAACAGCCACTTTACAATAGTGCATCTATGCTGCATGCTGCAGGACTGTTTTGACAATACTGATTGGAAAATGACTCATCCATCGACATTAAGGAATATCACATGCTTCATTAGTAAATGTTTTGATGATGTTGTACCCACAATAACAATCCGGACTAATGCCGCGTTCACAGGCTAGTCAGAATTAGGAAACTCAGAAAAGTCTGATTTGCTAACTGGTTGTAGTTGAATCATGTGCCGCGTTCAACGAATTAGCAAGTAGAACATTTTAGAGTTTCCTAGTTCTGACTAGTTGTGAACGCACCCAAACCAAAAACCCTGGATAAACGGAGATATCTGGCTGAGAGCCCGTACTGCAGCGTTCGATGTCAGCAGAACTAACCCCCTGATGACTCGATGGCTCACAACCCGTATTAAGGCAAGCAGA
Source organism: Oncorhynchus masou masou (assembly GCF_036934945.1). Taxonomy (NCBI): domain Eukaryota; kingdom Metazoa; phylum Chordata; class Actinopteri; order Salmoniformes; family Salmonidae; genus Oncorhynchus; species Oncorhynchus masou. Next base: position 114,012,679 of record NC_088235.1, read on the forward strand.
GCTCCGCAAATCCATTCGGGACGCAGAACGACAATACAGCTTCAAACTGCTGTTCGACGACTATGACTCGTGAAGCATGTGACAAGAACGACAGAGTATCACTCAGACATTACCTAAGAAGGCTCTCGTTGCTCCGGACAATCAGGTGCTTTCGCTCTTAGAGGCTGACGTGAAGAAACCTCTCAGAGTATTGAACAGTCACAAAGCCGTTGGCCCGGATGGCATCCCTGGTCGCGTCCTCAGAGTGTGTGCTGACCAGCTGGCGGGCGTCTACTCTAACTTCTTCAACCTGTCCTTGTCCTGTCCCCCCCCCCCCCCCCACAGCTGCTTCAAGTGCCCAAGAAAACCAAGGGTGACCAAATGACCCAGGTCATCATGAAAGTGCTTGAAGAGGTTGGTTATGGCCCACATCAAGGTCACAATGCCAGGTACACTGGACCCACTCCAAATCACCTACCGCTCCAACAGATCCACGGAAGATACCATTTCCATCGCTATTCACACGGACGTAACACACGTGGACAAGAGCATCACCTATGTGAGAATGTTGTTCACTGAATAAAGCAGAGCCGGATCAGAAGGGAAACCATATTGCACCAAATTGGATTCACAATTAGATTATTCAAAGTAGCCAGCCTTACATGCAGCCTATTGAAGTTGACCATCTTCCTCAATGCACCGGTTGCTGCTGTAACTAGCTATGCTTTCTGTTCTGATATCCCACCACCACCTCCCCAGCCTCCACCTGTGGGTTCTGTGTATCCCCCTTCAGGGGGTAGAGCATATTGTGGGTTCTGTGTTTCCTCCTTCAGGGGGTAGAGCATATTGTGGGTTCTGTGTTTCCTCCTTCAGGGGGTAGAGCATATTGTGGGTTCTGTGTTTCCTCCTTCAGGGGGTAGAGCATATTGTGGGTTCTGTGTTTCTCCCTTCAAGGGGTATATCATATTGTGGGTTCTGTGTTTCCTCCTTCAGGGGGTAGAGCATATTGTGGGTTCTGTGTTTCTCCCTTCAAGGGGTATATCATATTGTGGTTTCTGTGTTTCTCCCTTCAGGGGGTAGAGCATATTGTGGGTTCTGTGTTTCCTCCTTTAGGGGGCAGAGCATATTGTGCTCACTTACTGTAGTTCTAGTCATCTTCAAATAACGCTTCGCTCTGGCAGTGAGCAGAGTCCTAACTATGCATTGTAATCTTTTCTTTAGAGAAGGGTTGAGTCAGTGTGGAGGAGGTGTTGTTGCCAATCCTCACAGCCTGTGGTTTGCCTGTCAGGAAGTCCAGAATCCATTTACAGAGGGTGGTGTCCAGACCCAGGGCTCTGAGCTTGGTGCCCAGACACAGGGCTCTGAGCTTGGTGCCCAGACCCAGGGCTCTGAGCTTGGTGTTGAGGTTGGAGGGAACAATGGTGTTGAATGCTGAACTGTAGTTCAGAAAGGTGTATGTTTAACATAGGGGCCCCCCAGGGGTGTGTCCTCAACCCTCTGCCTTACTCCCTGTTCACCCACCACAGCGTGGCTTTGCACGACACCAACTACATCAAGTTTGCTGACGACACCACGGTTGTAGGTTTGATAACCAACAACGACGAGTCAGCCTATAGGAAGGATGTAAGTGAACTGGCATTGTGGTGCCAGGGCAACGACCTCTCCCTCAAAATCAGCAAAACAAAGGAGTGGATTGTTGACTTCAGGAAGCAGTGGAGGGGTTGTGCCCCAATCTACATCAACAGGAGCAGTAGAGATGAGTTTTAAGGTCATCACTTGACCAAAAACACCACCACTCTTGTCAAGAGGGCGCAACAGCGTCTCTACTTCCCAAAGCAGCTGAAATAAATGTACATGCCACCCCAGGTCATCAAAATACGACCGAGCCACCGTCGAGAGTGTTCTGACCAGTTGCATCATGGCCTGGTACTGGGAATGCTCTGTCCACGACCGCTAGCCCTGCATCGGGTGGTGACGATGGCCCAGTACATCACTGGGACTGTGCTAGCCAACCTCCCAGGACATCTACTCATAACGGTACCCGGGGAAAGGCACCCAGCATAATCAAAGACCCCACACCCCCCAGCCACGAGCTATCCACTCCCTTACCGTCAGGCAGGTGGTATCGGATCATGAGGTCTGATACCAAAAGACTCGGAGAGAGTTTCTAACTACAAGCCATCAGATTGCTAAACACTTGAACTGGACTGACCACCTGCTCTGTATCTCCACATCTTAGTACACACGATCTCACTCATGTATACACGCAGACATATACACACACACACATTCAAGCTACACACTCACCCCTACTGCTTCTAACAGACTTGTATTATGATTGCTAAATGCTGCACAATTTAGAACACTTAGCCCCAACCCCCACTTCCCCAAAACGTGTAAATATTGGACTATAAATGTTGCCTTCCTGTTATGTACTGATGCTAAAATGTTTATTCTATTCTACTGAGCCATGAGGATGAAACAGTCAGAGGTCACCAAGCACAACATATTTTCAGCATGTAAATTAGCTAGAATTGTCTCTGGCCCCCTCCCAGTTAGTGGGAGTGATGAGCTCTACAGCAGAGACCCATAACTCAATCGCTGGTTGAAAACTGTTTTCTGCCCCTCCCAAAAGACTGAATTTGTAGATAATTGTCCCACGTTCTGGGACTTACCCACAAACAGGATCAAGTCTGGCCTGCTGAGGAGTGACGGACTCCATCCTAGCTGGAGGGGTGCTCTCATCTTATCGATGAACATAGACAGAGCTCTAACTCCTCTAGCTCTACAATGAGAGCCTGGCCTGCACCCCATTTGCCAGCCTGCAGGTTTAGTGGAGTCTGCCACAAGCACAGTCAGTGTCGTCAGCTCAGCTATCCCCATTGAGACCGTGTCTGTGCCTCGACCTCGGTTGGGCAAAACTAAACATGGCGATGTTCGCCTTAGCAATCTCACTGGAATTAAGACCTCCTCCATTCCTGTCATTAATGAAAGAGATTGTGATACCTCACATCTCAAAATAGGGCTACTTAATGTTAGATCCCTCACTACCAAGGCAGTTATAGTCAATGAACTAATCACTGATCATAATCTTGATGTGATTGGCCTGAGTGAAACATGCCTCAAGTCTGATGAATTTACTGTGTTAAATGAGGCCTCTCTTCCTGGTTACACTAGTGACCATATCCCCTGCGTATCCCTCATTGGCGGAGGTTACTTCAATTGTAAAAAAAAATACTTTCCATTTTTTGAGCTTCTAATCATAATCTATGTAGTTCAATCACTTTTACAGGCCTCCTGGGCCATATACAGCGTTCCTCACTGAGTTCCCTGAATTCCTATCAGATCTTGGAGTCATGGCAGATAATATTCACATGGAAAAGTCCACAGACCCACTCCAAAAGGCTTTCGGAGCCATCATCGACTCAGTGGGTTTTGTCCAACATGTCTCGGGACTTACTCATTGCCACAGTTATACCCTGGATCAAGTTTTGTCCCGTGGAATGAATGTTGTGGATAAAAACAAATTCCTCATAATCCCGGACTATCCGACCACCATCTTATCATGTTTGCAATCAAAACAAATGATCTGCTCAAAACCCAAACCAAGGATCGTCAAAAAATGCTGCTATAAATTCTCTGACAACCCAAAGATTCCTAGATGCCCTTCCAGACTCCTTGCAACTAACCACGGACGTTGTAGTTCAAATTCGGTTAACCATCCAACTGAGGATCTAAATTGAACCTTGCGTAATACCCAGCAGTCGCCTCACTATAAACAAAAAACATCACAAAAAAAACATTTGCTCCCTGGTAAACAGAAAATACCCAAAGCCCTGAAGTAATCCTGGCGAACATTGGAACGGAAATTGCGCTCTACCAGACTGGGGCTCCGACTAGCTTGGAAAGACAGTACCATACAATATCGAAGAGCCCTCACTCGATCATCCTATTTTTCCAACCTAATTGAGGAGAATAAGAACAATCCTCCCCAAAAATGGAATACTGTTGCCGACTAAAAAACAGCATTCAACAAGAGGATAGCTTTCACTTCAGCAGTGAAAAATTCATGAACTTCTTTGATAAAAAGTCATGCTCATTAGAAAGCAAATGATGGACTCCACTTTGAATCTGCGTATTTCTCCAAAGCTCAGTTGTCCTGAGTCTGCACAGAACTGCCAGGATCTAGGATCTATGGAGACTGCCAAGTTTTTAAATCCTGTATCTCTTGACACATTCATGTCCTCTAAAACATCAAGCTGCATACTGGACCCTATTCCAACTAAACTACTGTAAGAGCAACACTACCGTTCAAAAGTTTCAGGTCACTTAGAAATGTCCTTGTTTTTGAAAGAAAAACACATTTTTTTGTCCATTAAAATAACATCAAATGCAGACATTAATAGTGTAGACATGGTTAATGTTGTAAATGACTATTGGCTCTAACCAGAATAGAAAGCGGAGTGGGAGGCCCCGGTGCACAACTGAGCAAGAGGACAAGTCCATTAGTGTGTCTAGTTTGAGAGAAACAGATGCTTCATTAGTCCTCAACTGGCAGCTTCATTAAATAGTACTCGCAAAACACCAGTCTTAACGTCAGCAGTGAAGAGTTGACAAGGAACTGGAGCGTTGAACCGCCATTGCTGTCTCTGTCTGGCAGGCACCCCTCTCTCCACTGGGATTCTCTGCCTCTAACTCAATTATGGGGTCTGTGCTTTGGCAAAGTGGGTGGGGTTATAGCCTGCCTGGTTGGCCCTGTCCGGATGTATCATCGGACGGGGCCACAGTGTTCCCTGACCCTATCTCAGCCTAGACTGGCTAGGGTCAGTCTGTTATATCTGGTGTAATTCTCCTCATCTGGTGTCATGTGTGAATTTAAGTATGCTCCCTCTAATTCTCTCTCTCTCCCTCCCGTCCCGGAGGATCTGAGCCCTAGGACCATGCCTTAAACTACCTGGCCCGATGACTCCTTGCTATCCCCAGTCCACCTGGTCGTGCTGCTGCTCCAGTTTCAACTGTTCTGCCTGTGGCTATGGAACCCTGACCTGTTCACCGGACGAGCTACCTTGTCCCGTACCTCCTGTTTTTTACTCTCTCGCTCTCTCACCAGTTGTCTCGACTTCTGAATGCTCGGGTATGAAAAGCCAACTGACATTTACTCCTGAGGTACTGACCTGTTGCCTCCCTTGACAACCACCGTGATTATTTTTTTACCCTGCTGGTCATCTATGAACATTTGAACATCTTGAAGAACAATCTTGCCTTAATGGCCATGTAATCTTATAATCTCCACCTGGCATAACCAGAAGAGGACTGGCCACCCCTCAGAGCCTGGTTCCTCTCTAGGTTTCTTCCTACGTTTCTGTTTTTCTAGGGAGTTTTTCCTAGCCACCGCGCTTCCACATCTGCATTGCTGTTTGGGGTTTTTTGGCTGGGTTTCTGTATAACATTTTGTGACATCTGCTGATGTTAAAATGGCTTTATAAATACATTTGATTGATTGAAATGTAATTTATTTTATGTTCGTATTCTCATGTTTAATTATTTCTAATTGTTGTTGCAATGTCGAAGGAACCTGCAAGTAAACATTTAATTGAACGTATAATGTGTATCCCTTACATATGAAATATGTATATATGTACTGTATATATATATATATATATATATATATATATATATATATATATACACACATATATATTTATTTATTTATTTTTTATTTCACCTTTATTTAACCAGGTAGGCTAGTTGAGAACAAGTTCTCATTTGCAACTGCGACCTGGCCAAGATAAAGCATAGCAGTGTGAACAGACAACACAGAGTTACACATGGAGTAAACAATTAACAAGTCAATAACACAGTAGAAAAAAAGGGGAGTCTATATACATTGTGTGCAAAAGGCATGAGGAGGTAGGCGAATAATTACAATTTTGCAGATTAGCACTGGAGTGATAAATGATCAGATGGTCATGTACAGGTAGAGATACTGGTGTGCAAAAGAGCAGAAAAGTAAATAAATATAAACAGTATGGGGATGAGGTAGGTGAAAATGGGTGGGCTATTTACCAATAGACTATGTACAGCTGCAGCGATCGGTTAGCTGCTCAGATAGCACATGTTTGAAGTTGGTGAGGGAGATATACATATGTATATGCTCCCAACGTGCTCCAGTTTCTAACGCCATTGCTGAGTGACTGACATTACATCACATTAGTTTAGACTCCTCTTTTCCCTAGTGATTTCCTTTGTCTCATTTCAACTCCAAAAAACAATGAGAAATTGCTCATTAAATGTACTTATTGAGGGCCCAATTCTGACTTGAGATAAGTAGATTTAAAACAGACTTAAGTAAATTAAAGATGGATTTAAGTCAACTTAAATAGACTTAAATAAACTTTAGATTTGATTAGCTTTAACCCATGGTTTGAATATAGGCCTATTATATAATAAAATAAACATGCTATCAAATCAATTTTCCAAGTAGTGAATATAAATCATTACTAAGTCGAATTTTTAATACAGCCATAAAATCGATATTTTGGTGTTGGTGTATTCATGCATCTCAATAAACTAGAACCAAAATTAATTATAACCTTTTAACTTGGCCAAATTCACCTTTTTAATTGCACACCATGACATATCAAGCTAGAACGGGCCCTTCGTCTCAATATAGTCTCAATATAGTCTAAATATCCCTACAGCAACTTCCAGAGGTCACTCTGGTTTGGGTATCCTCGGGCAGAAGTGGTCACATATCGTTCTGGGTTCCATTGCCCAGGAGCAAGAGGGAGTCCGTGGAATTTTCTGAACATCAAGGCAGACACACGGTGAATTTGGATCCTAGATCTCATTGGTGTGTTGATAAGGTTCACGTGACTAAACCCTTCCTCTCACACTCCGCCGAGCTGCAGATGTTTTATTTTTTTATTTTAAATCAACGTTCTGATTGGCCTAATTGGTCAAAGCCTCCGACGGGCCTCTGCAGTGCAGACATGTAACCTACTGTTGTTCATCGTTCTCTCCCCCACCAGAGAGAAGACATGGGGCACCATGTACTTCTAGGCTGCTATACTATATATTGATTTACTTTGTCATTCAGTTGTTTGTTTTTTTCATGGAGTTTTAGTGATAATTAAATATAATTTATTTCAAATGTTATCAGAATATATTTTCCAAAAATAGTTTTACCCTACACTACACATAGAACTGAATGATCAGAACAGTCAGGACGAGAGACTTCTCTCTCCAAGGTAAAGTGAGTTTAGTTTACCTCTCTGTCACTAAATTACTCATCATTGCCCTTGTTTGTTAGGTGTGATTGAATGCCCAAGACACACCCAAGACACACCCACATTACAGCACAGAGCAAAGAGATCTTTGTGGGCTATACTCAGCTTTGTCTCAGGACGGTAATTTGGTGGTTGAAGATATCCCTCTAGTGGTGTGGGGGCTGTGCTTTGGCAGTGGGTGGGGTTATATCCTTCCTGTTTGGCCCTGTCCGTGGGTGTCCTCGGATGGGGCCACAGTGTCTCCTGACCCCTCCTGTCTCAGCCTCCAGTATTTATGCTGCAGTAGTTTATGTGTCGGGGGGCTGGGGTCAGTTTGTTATATCTGGAGTACTTCTACTGTCCAATTCGGTGTCCTGTGTGAATCTAAGTGTGCGTTCTCTAATTCTCTCCTTCTCTCTTTCTTTCTCTCTCTCGGAGGACCTGAGCCCTAGGACCATGCCCCAGGACTACCTGACATGATGACTCCTTGCTGTCCCCAGTCCACCTGGCCGTGCTGCTGCTCCAGTTTCAACTGTTCTGCCTTATTATTATTCGACCATGCTGGTCATTTATGAACATTTGAACATCTTGGCCATGTTCTGTTATAATCTCCACCCGGCACAGCCGGAAGAGGACTGGCCACCCCACATATGCTCTCTCTAATTCTCTTTCTTTCTCTCTATCGGAGGACCTGAGCCCTAGGACCATGCCCCAGGACTACCTGACATGATGACTCCTTGCTGTCCCCAGTCCACCTGGCCGTGCTGCTGCTCCAGTTTCAACTGTTCTGCCTTATTATTATTCGACCATGCTGGTCATTTATGAACATTTGAACATCTTGGCCATGTTCTGTTATAATCTCCACCCGGCACAGCCAGAAGAGGACTGGACACCCCACATAGCCTGGTTCCTCTCTAGGTTTCTTCCTAGGTTTTGGCCTTTCTAGGGAGTTTTTCCTAACCACCGTGCTTCTACACCTGCATTGCTTGCTGTTTGGGGTTTTAGGCTGGGTTTCTGTACAGCACTTTGAGATATCAGCTGATGTACGAAGGGCTATATAAATAAATTTGATTTGATTTGATTTGATTTGAGTACTTTTCTCTCAGTTAGGATGAGATGGAGTCGGGTAAAACACTCTCCTGTCACGGCTCTGAACCAGCGTAGGATAGACGACCCTTGACCTTGATCGAAGCATGTGCCTACCTTCCTCTGTGCAGTATATATGAACTCCAACATTGACAAAGTCTTGCCTGCACAATAACAAAACGTTCTATCTGTCTTCTGTGTCTAAGCAAGCAAGTATTGTCGTGCGCCTGGTGGTTTCGACTTTGAAGCCCGAGAGCAAGTGACAAAATGTGTCTGTCTCTTTTAACTGGATTTTAGATAAGATTATCTAAGATGCATTGTGAAGACTCACGCATTCACTTTTGTCATTGTGTTGTTTGGGGTTTTGGGCTGGGTTTCCTGTACAGCATTTTGAGATATCAGCTGATGCAAGAATGGCTTTATAAATACATTTGATTTGATTTGCGGTAGAGGAAGAGGTAGAGACGTAGAGTGGTCGAGAGAGGTAGAGAGAGAGAGAGAGAGAGAGAGACAGAGAGAGAGGTAGAGAAAGAGAGGTAGAGAAAGAGAGGTAGAGAGAGCGAGGTAGAGAGAGAGAGGTAGAGAGAGCGAGGTAGAGAGAGAGGTAGAGAGAGAGGTAGAGAGAGCGATGTAGAGAGAGCGATGTAGAGAGAGAGAGAGAGAGAGAGAGGTAGAGAGAGCGAGGTAGAGAGAGAGGTAGAGAGAGAGAGAGAGAGAGAGAGAGAGAGGTAGAGAGAGCGAGGTAGAGAGAGAGAGGTAGCGAGAGAAAGAATCTGTGGTATGTAAAACAAGTGTAATTCTCCTAATCTTCCAGATCACAGCCAGTCATGTGGATAGTTTACATATGTAAGGGATTTTATTTATTTATTTTATTTTTTATTTCACCTTTATTTAACCAGGTAGGCCAGTTGAGAACAAGTTCTCATTTACGACTGCGACCTGGCAAAGAGAAAGCAAAGCAGTGTGACACAAACAACAACACAGAGTTACACATAAACAAACATACAGTCAATAACACAATAGAAAAATCTGTATACAGTGTGTGCAAATGTAGAAGAGAAGGGAGGTAGGCAATAAATAGGCCATAGTGGCAAAATAATTACAATTTAGCAATTAAACACTGGAGTGATAGATGTGCAGATGATGATGTGTAAGTAGAGATACTGGGCTGCAAAAGAGCAAGAGGGTAAGTAACAATATGGGGATGAGGTAGTTGGGTGTGCTATTTAGAGATGGGCTGTACACAGGTGCAGTGATCTGTAAGCTGCTCTGACAGCTGATGCTTAAAGTTAGTGATGGAGATATGACTCCAGCTTCAGTGATTTTTGTCATTCGTTCCAGTCATTGGCAGCAGAGAACTGGAAGGAAAGGCGGCCAAAGGAGGTGTTGGCTTTGGGGATGACCAGTGAGATATACCTGCTGGAGAGCGTGGTCTTGCTATGGTGACTAGTGAGCTGAGATAAGGCGGGGCTTTTCCTAGCAAAGACTTATAGATGACCTGGAGTCAGTGGGTTTGCCGACGGATATGTAGTGAGGGCCAGCCAATGAGATCATACAGGTTGCAATGGTGGGTAGTATATGGGGCTTTGGTGACAAAACGGATGGCACTGTGATAGACTGCATTCAATTTGCTGAGTAGAGTGTTGGAGGCTATTTTGTGAATGACATCGCCGAAGTCGAGGATCGGTAGGAGGCTTTGTTGCGAAATAGGAAGCCAATCCTAGATTTATTTTTGGATTGGAGATGCTTAATGTGGGTCTGGAAGAAGAGTTTACAGTCTTACCAGACACCTAGGTATTTGTAGTTGTCCACATATTCTAAGACAGAACCGTCCAGAGTAGTGATGCTAGTCGGGTGGGCAGCGATCGGTTGAAGAGCATGCATTTTATTTTACTAGCATTTAAAAGCAGTTGGAGGCCACGGAAGGAGAGTTGTGTGGCATTGAAGCTCGTTTGGAGGTTTGTTAGCACAGTGTCCAAAGAAGGGCCAGATGTGTACAGAATGGTGTCGTCTGCGTAGAGGTGGATCAGAGAATCACAAGCAGTAAGAGTGACATCATTGATATATACAGAGGAAAGAGTCGGCCCCGAGAATTGAACCCTGTGGCACCCCCATAGAGACTGCCAGAGGTCCGGACAACATGCCCTCCAATTTGACACACTGAACTCTATCTGAGAAATAGTTGATGAACCAGGCGAGGCAGTCATTTGGGGAACCAGGCGAGGCAGTCATTAGAGAAACCAAGGCCAAGGAAATGACCCCTCTGACTAAAATATGTTCCACTCCAAACGTCTTCCGAAGACCTATACAACATGGCACAAGTGCCATGAAGGTACTGTAAAACCCTATTAGTAAAATCCCCTAATGTCTCTGGAAAAGAAAGAAGAGGTGTTTTCAAAATGCTCCCTTCTAGAACACTGGAATTGTTTTATTTAACTAGGCAAGTCAGTTAAGAACAAATTGTTCAGGGGCAGAATGTCACATTTTTACCTTGTCAGCTCGGGGATTCAATCTAGCAACCTTTCGGTTACTGGCCTGAAGCTCTAACCACTAGGCTACCTGCAGCCCCAGGAATCCCTGGCAAACTACAACAGCTCTTGCTGCGGCAGGGTAGCCTAGTGGTTAGAGCGTTTGACTAGTAACCTGAAGGTTGCAAGTTCAAATCCCTGAGCTGACAAGGTACAAATCTGTCATTCTGCCCCTGAACAGGCAGTTAACCCACTGTTCCAAGGCCATCATTGAAAATAAGAATTTGTTCTTAACTGACTTGCCTAGTAAAATTAAGGAAAAATACAAATAAATGTACAACCCAATTCAGGTATTTTGACCGATCAGATCCTTTGCCAATAATTGTGCAAAAGATCAAAATTGTGCTTCCTCTGTAAACACAGTCTTAGAGGCCTAGATTCAAGCCATTCCCACGACATACAGCACAACCTCTCCTCATTTCCCTTATTTTCATTATCTCTCGTTTAGTATTGAGAGGTTTCAGCTACTGTCGTTGTTGTGGTAGGGATATTCCTACTTAAAACACTGTTGTTGTGGGGGGGGAGTCATTCTTAAAACACTGTTGTTGTGGGGGGGGAGTCATTCTTAAAACACTGTTGTTGTGGGGGGAGTCATTCTTAAAACACTGTTGTTGTGGGGGGGGGAAGTCATTCTTAAAGCACTGTTGTGTTGGGGGGAAGTCATTCTTAAAGCACTGTTGTTGTGGGGGGGAAGTCATTCTTAAAACACTGTTGTTGTGGGGGGGGAGTCATTCTTAAAGCACTGTTGTTGTGGGGGGAAGTCATTCTTAAAGCACTGTTGTGTTGGGGGGGAAGTCATTCTTAAAGCACTGTTGTTGTGGGGGGGGAAGTCATTCTTAAAACACTGTTGTTGTGGGGGGAGTCATTCTTAAAGCACTGTTGTTGTGGGGGGGGAGTCATTCTTAAAACACTGTTGTTGTGGGGGGGGGGAGTCATTCTTAAAACACTGTTGTTGTGGGGGGAAGTCATTCTTAAAACACTGTTGTTGTGGGGGGGGGGAAGTCATTCTTAAAACACTGTTGTTGTGGGGGGGGAAGTCATTCTTAAAACACTGTTGTTGTGGGGGGGGAAGTCATTCTTAAAACACTGTTGTTGTGGGGGGGAAGTCATTCTTAAAACACTGTTGTTGTGGGGGGGAAGTCATTCTTAAAACACTGTTGTTGTGGGGGGGAAGTCATTCTTAAAGCACTGTTGTTGTGGGGGGGAGTCATTCTTAAAACATTGTTGTTGTGGGGGGAGTCATTCTTAAAACATTGTTGTTGTGGGGGGGGAGTCATTCTTAAAACATTGTTGTTGTGGGGGGGGAGTCATTCTTAAAACACTGTTGTTGTGGGGGGGGAAAGTCATTCTTAAAACACTGTTGTTGTGGGGGGGGAAAGTCATTCTTAAAACATTGTTGTTGTGGGGGGAGTCATTCTTAAAACACTGTTGTTGTGGGGGGAGTCATTCTTAAAACACTGTTGTTGTGGGGGGGGGGGAAAGTCATTCTTAAAGCACTGTTGTTGTGGGGGGAGTCATTCTTAAAACACTGTTGTTGTGGGGGGAGTCATTCTTAAAACACTGTTGTTGTGGGGGGAGTCATTCTTAAAACACTGTTGTTGTGGGGGGAGTCATTCTTAAAACACTGTTGTTGGGGGGAGTCATTCTTAAAACACTGTTGTTGTGGGGGGGGAAGTCATTCTTAAAACACTGTTGTTGGGGGGGGAGTCATTCTTAAAGCACTGTTGTTGTGGGGGGGGAAGTCATTCTTAAAACACTGTTGTTGTGGGGGGAGTCATTCTTAAAACACTGTTGTTGTGGGGGGGGGGTCATTCTTAAAGCACTGTTGTTGTGGGGGGAAGTCATTCTTAAAGCACTGTTGTGTTGGGGGGAAGTCATTCTTAAAACACTGTTGTTGTGGGGGGGGGTCATTCTTAAAGCACTGTTGTTGTGGGGGGGGAGTCATTCTTAAAACACTGTTGTTGTGGGGGGGTCATTCTTAAAGCACTGTTGTTGTGGGGGGGAAGTCATTCTTAAAACACTGTTGTTGGGGGGGGGGAGTCATTCTTAAAACACTGTTGTTGGGGGGGGAGTCATTCTTAAAACACTGTTGTTGGGGGGGGGAGTCATTCTTAAAACACTGTTGTTGTGGGGGAGTCATTCTTAAAACACTGTTGTTGGGGGGGGGGAGTCATTCTTAAAACAGTTGTCAGTGACCATAGCTGTTTTTCTGTACAGTATGTAATAACATAACAATACCCATGATACATGACACACAAGCCCCTCCACCCATCCTGACTTATTCTGCTTCCATCAAACACAAGCCCCTCCACCCATCCTGACTTATTCTGCTTCCATCAAACACAAGCCCCTCCACCCATCCTGACTTATTCCACCCCCATGAAATATGATGGAATACTTTTGAGTCAAATGGCTGAAATTCCTTGATGAAATCAGTGGAGTGACTTTCCCACGATTGTTGCTTCCTGCATGCATGCATTCTTTATCACACATTCCCTGGCGGGGCTTCTAAGAGAGAGAGAGATAGAGATGGAGAGAGACGGGGAGAGTGTGAGAGAGAGAGAGAGAGAGAGAGAGAGAGAGAGAGAGAGAGAGAGAGAGAGAGAGAGAGAGAGAGAGAGAGATGAGAGAGAGAGACAGAGAGAGAGAGAGAGAGATGAGAGAGAGAGACAGAGAGAGATGAGAGAGAGAGAGAGAGAGAGAGAGAGAGAGAGACAGAGACAGAGACAGAGAGAGAGAAAGAGAGAGAGAGAGAGAGAGATGAGAGAGAGAGAGAGATGGCGAGAGAGAGAGAGAGAGACAGAGAGAGAGAGAGAGAGAGAGAGAGAGAGTGTACAGACTCAGCGAGCATAGCCTTGCTATTGAGAAAGGCCGCCGTAGGCAGACATGGCTCTCAAGGGAAGACAGGCTATGTGCTCACTGCCCACAAAATGAGGTGGAAACTGAGCTGCACTTCCTAACCTCCTGCCCAATGTATGACCATATTAGAGAGACATATTTCCCTCAGATTACACAGATCCACAAAGAATTCGAAAACAAATCCAATTTTGAAAAACTCCCATATCTACTGGGTGAAATTCCACAGTGTGCCATCAGAGCAGCAAGATTTGTGACCTGTTGCCACGAGAAAAGGGCAACCAGTGAAGAACACGCACCATTGTAAATACAACACATATCTATGCTTATTTATTTTATCTTGTGTCCTTTACCATTTGCACATTGTAAAAACACTGTATATATATATAATATGACATTTGTAATGTCTTTATTGTTTTGAAACTTCTGTATGTGTGATGTCTACTGTTAATTTTTATTGTTTATTTCACTTTATATATTATATACCTTACTTGCTTTGGCAATGTTAACATATGTTTCCCATGCCAATAAAGCCCCTTGAATTGAATTGAATTGAGAGAGATGGCGAGAGAGAGAGAGAGAGAGAGAGAGAGAGAGAGAGAGAGAGAGACAGAGAGAGAGAGAGAGACAGAGAGAGAGAGAGAGCGAGAGAGAGAGAGACAGGGAGACGGAGAGAGAGAGCATGCCTGCCTTGCCTCTCTCCGTGTCCCACTTCCAACTCCAGCCCTCTGTCCCCCTGTCCTGCTCTCTGTCCCCATGTCTGACGGGAAGGTCTCATTGTTCACGGGGCTGAGGGCGTGGGGGCGAAAAGGGGGGGGGGGGGTACGGGGCGGCCTTGTGCACTTCTGGTCCTCCAGACCCCCACCACAGGATGTTTGGAATGCTGCGAAGACAGAGAGGCGCGTTCTTATCGGGGGGGGGGGGGGGATTGGTGGAATGATGCCAGACAGAAAGACACAGGCCAGTAGTACACTTTTGACTGGTACTGTATATTGATTGTTGACCAGGCCTTATAGGATGAGATCATCACGTTGACCAGCAGTCTGACCCCTGACCTCTAACCTCTGCTAGGTAACTTCATCCATCGCTAATGAGGGAGGCCATAAGCAACCTCGTCCCTAATTAGTTTAGTGTCGACCCCATCGTCACAGCCCACACCCTTAGCGAAACCCACACTCCCTGTGTGCCTTCCAAATGGAACCCTATTCTCTATATAGTGCACTACTTTAGACCAGGAACCTATGGTGCCCTATTCCCTATATAGTGCACTACTTTAGACCAGAGCCCTATGGCGCCCTATTCCATATATAGTGCACTACTTTAGACCAGAGCCCTATGGCGCCCTATTCCATATATAGTGCACTACTTTAGACCAGAGCCCTATGGCGCCCTATTCCCTATGTAGTGCACTACTTTAGACTGGAGCTCTATGGAACCCTACTCCCTATATAGTGCACTACTTTAGACCAGAGCCCTATGGCGCCCTATTCCCTATATAGTGCACTACTAGTGGTAGGGATATTCCTACCTCCCTCCAATCCTGACCTTTACCATTAGTGAGAAAAAAATGCTAAACTGACCCAGGATCAGAGTCGAAAGGGGTAACTTCACCCTTTCAACGTCATTGAACCCTGGAGCATCTTCACAGTAGAAACAGGAAGTTGGCAAACGAGGCAGGCTTGTGTCATATCTGATTGGGCAACATGTTAGAACAATGCAAATACAATTGACAAATCTCTTAGATCAAAAATCTCAACTATTTGAACCAAGACATTTCAAAAAAATAACTGATTGTTGGCACAGGATTGAGGGAACGTTGGAGCGTAACGAAATTACAGTTAACAAAAAAATGTATGTTTAAATCCAGTATAAACTAATGTTAAGAATGTGTTATACAAGAGACAAAATTCACACATTCTACAGCACAAAGGTAGAGTCATGTCTTATCCCAGGCCATGTAAGCTGACCCCATTACACAGTGTTAACCCAGACCATATCAACTGACCCCATTACACAGTGTTAACCCAGGCCATAGTAGCTGACCCCATTACACAGTGTTAACCCAGGCCATAGCAGCTGACCCTATTCCTCAGTGTTAACCCAGGCCATATCAGCTGACCCTATTCTTCAGTGTTAACCCAGGCCATGTCAGCTGACCTCATTACACAGTGTTAACCCAGGCCATGTCAGCTGACCCCATTACACAGTGTTAACCCAGGCCATGTCAGCTGACCCCATTACACAGTGTTAACCCAGGCCATAGTAGCTGACCCCATTACACAGTGTTAACCCAGGCCATATCAGCTGACCCTATTCTTCAGTGTTAACCCAGGCCATGTCAGCTGACCTCATTACACAGTGTTAACCCAGGCCATGTCAGCTGACCCCATTACACAGTGTTAACCCAGGCCATGTCAGCTGACCCCATTACACAGTGTTAACCCAGGCCATATCAGCTGACCCCATTACACAGTGTTAACCCAGGCCATGTCAGCTGACCCCATTACACAATGTTAACCCATGCCATATCAGCTGACCCCATTACACAGTGTTAACCCAGGCCATGTCAGCTGACCCCATTACACAGTGTTAACCCAGGCCATAGTAGCTGACCCCATTACACAGTGTTAACCCAGGCCATAGCAGCTGACCCTATTCCTCAGTGTTAACCCAGGCCATATCAGCTGACCCTATTCTTCAGTGTTAACCCAGGCCATGTCAGCTGACCTCATTACACAGTGTTAACCCAGGCCATGTCAGCTGACCCCATTACACAATGTTAACCCAGGCCATATCAGCTGACCCCATTACACAGTGTTAACCCAGGCCATGTCAGCTGACCCCATTACACAATGTTAACCCATGCCATATCAGCTGACCCCATTACACAGTGTTAACCCAGGCCATGTCAGCTGACCCCATTACACAGTGTTAACCCAGGCCATAGTAGCTGACCCCATTACACAGTGTTAACCCAGGCCATATCAGCTGACCCCATTACACAGTGTTAACCCAGGCCATATCAGCTGACCCTATTCTTCAGTGTTAACCCAGGCCATGTCAGCTGACCTCATTACACAGTGTTAACCCAGGCCATAGCAGCTGACCCTATTCCTCAGTGTTAACCCAGGCCATATCAGCTGACCCTATTCTTCAGTGTTAACCCAGGCCATGTCAGCTGACCTCATTACACAGTGTTAACCCAGGCCATATCAGCTGACCCCATTACACAGTGTTAACCCAGGCCATGTCAGCTGACCCCATTACACAATGTTAACCCATGCCATATCAGCTGACCCCATTACACAGTGTTAACCCAGGCCATGTCAGCTGACCCCATTACACAGTGTTAACCCAGGCCATAGCAGCTGACCCAATTACACAGTGTTAACCCAGGCCATATCAGCTGACCCCATTACACAGTGTTAACCCAGGCCATATCAGCTGACCCCATTACACAGTGTTAACCCAGGCCATAGCAGCTGACCCTATTCCTCAGTGTTAACCCAGGCCATATCAGCTGACCCTATTCTTCAGTGTTAACCCAGGCCATGTCAGCTGACCTCATTACACAGTGTTAACCCAGGCCATATCAGCTGACCCTATTCTTCAGTGTTAACCCAGGCCATGTCAGCTGACCCCATTACACAGTGTTAACCCAGGCCATATCATCTGACCCCATTACACAGTGTTAACCCAGGCCATGTCAGCTGACCCCATTACACAGTGTTAACCCAGGCCATATCATCTGACCCCATTACACAGTGTTAACCCAGGCCATGTCAGCTGACCCCATTACACAGTGTTAACCCAGGCCATAGCAGCTGACCCCATTACACAGTGTTAACCCAGGCCATATCAGCTGACCCCATTACACATGGTTAACCCAGGCCATGTCAGCTGACCCCATTATACAGTGTTAACCCAGGCCATGTCAGCTGACCCCATTACACAGTGTTAACCCAGGCCATGTCAGCTGACCCCATTACACAGTGTTAACCCAGGCCATAGTAGCTGACCCCATTACACAGTGTTAACCCAGGCCATAGTAGCTGACCCCATTACACAGTGTTAACCCAGGCCATATCAGCTGACCCCATTACACAGTGTTAACCCAGGCCATAGTAGCTGACCCCATTACACAGTGTTAACCCAGGCCATAGTAGCTGACCCCATTACACAGTGTTAACCCAGGCCATGTCAGCTGACCCCATTACACAGTGTTAACCCATGCCATGTCAGCTGACCCCATTACACAGTGTTAACCCAGGCCATGTCAGCTGACCCCATTACACAGTGTTAACCCAGGCCATATCAGCTGACCCCATTACACAGTGTTAACCCATGCCATGTCAGCTGACCCCATTACACAGTGTTAACCCAGGCCATGTCAGCTGACCCCATTACACAGTGTTAACCCAGGCCATAGCAGCTGACCCATTCTTCAGTGCGAGCCAAGCTGAGTGTAATGTTGTCTTTTCATGATGAGGAAGGGCGTCTCTTCTGACACAATTCTATTTGAAAGAATTTTCTAATCAAAACATGAACTGCTGTTTATGTCAATGCTGCAGAAAGAATGTAAACCAACAATCGTCACTCTATTCCTCTCTGAATCCTGGGAATATCCAAACCAGTTACGAACACACGCATAGGAACAATTATTTACAGAAGCACTCAAACAAGGACGACACCTCATCTGCCCAGACCCGCCTAGTCACACCTCCATCCCTACTCACACCTCCATCCCTGCTCACACCTCCATCCCTACTCACACCTCCATCCCTAGTCACACCTCCATCCCTACTCACACCTCCATCCCTAGTCACACCTCCATCCCTACTCACACCTCCATCCCTGCTCACACCTTCATCTCCTTTCCACTGGTGACCATGGAGAGGTGGCCTCATCTCCATTCCCCTGGTGACCATGGAGAGGTGACCTCATCTCCATTCCCCTGGAGACCATAGAGAGATGGCCTCATCTCCTTTCCCCTGGTGACCATGGAGGGGTGGCCTCATCTCCTTTCTCCTTGTGACCATGGAGAGGTGACCTCATCTCCATTCCCCTGGAGACCATGGAGAGGTGGCCTCATCTCCATTCCCCTGGTAACCATGGAGAGGTGACCTCATCTCCTTTCCACTGGTGACCATGGAGAGGTAGCCTCATCTCCTTTCCACTGGTGACCATGGAGAGCTGGCCTCATCTCCTTTCCACTGGTGACCATGGAGAGCTGGCCTCATCTCCTTTTCCCTGGTGACCATGGAGAGGTGGCCTCATCTCCTTTGTCCTGGTGACCATGGAGAGGTGGCCTCATCTCCATTCCCCTGGTGACCATAGAGAGATGGCCTCATCTCCATTCCCCTGGTGACCATTGAGAGGTGACCTCATCTCCTTTCTCCTGGTGACCATGGAGAGGTAGCCTCATCTCCTTTCTCCTGGTGACCATGGAGAGGTGACCTCATCTCCTTTCTCCTCGTGACCATGGAGAGGTGGCCTCATCTCCATTCCCCTGGTGACTATGGAGAGGTGGCCTCATCTCCTTTCTCCTGGTGACCATGGAGAGCTTGCCTCATCTCCTTTCCCCTGGTGACCATGGAGAGGTGGCCTCATCTCCTTTCTCCTGGTGACCATGGAGAGGTGGCCTCATCTCCTTTCCCCTGGTGACCATGGAGAGGTGGCCTCATCTCCTTTCTCCTGGTGACCATGGAGAGATGGCCTCATCTCCTTTCCCCTGGTGACCATGGAGAGGTGGCCTCATCTCCTTTCTCCTGGAGACCATAGAGAGATGGCCTCATCTCCTTTCCCCTGGTGACCATGGAGAGGTGGCCTCATCTCCTTTCTCCTGGTGTCCATGGAGAGGTGGCCTCATCTCCATTCCCCTGGTGACTATGGAGAGGTGGCCTCATCTCCTTTCTCCTGGTGACCATGGAGAGCTGGCCTCATCTCCTTTCCCCTGGTGACCATGGAGAGGTGGCCTCATCTCCTTTCTCCTGGTGACCATGGAGAGGTGGCCTCATCTCCATTCCCCTGGTGACTATGGAGAGGTGGCCTCATCTCCTTTCTCCTGGTGACCATGGAGAGCTGGCCTCATCTCCTTTCCCCTGGTGACCATGGAGAGGTGGCCTCATCTCCTTTCTCCTGGTGACCATGGAGAGGTGGCCTCATCTCCTTTCCCCTGGTGACCATGGAGAGGTGACCTCATCTCCTTTCCACTGGTGACCATGGAGAGGTGGCCTCATCTCCTTTGTCCTGGTGACCATGGAGA
This sequence comes from Oncorhynchus masou masou, assembly GCF_036934945.1. NCBI lineage: Eukaryota > Metazoa > Chordata > Actinopteri > Salmoniformes > Salmonidae > Oncorhynchus > Oncorhynchus masou. The sequence goes on from NC_088235.1 coordinate 114,032,661, forward strand.
GGTGGCCTCATCTCCATTCCCCTGGTGACCATAGAGAGATGGCCTCATCTCCATTCCCCTGGTGACCATGGAGAGGTGACCTCATCTCCTTTCTCCTGGTGACCATGGAGAGGTGGCCTCATCTCCTTTCTCCTGGTGACCATGGAGAGGTGACCTCATCTCCTTTCTCCTGGTGACCATGGAGAGGTGGCCTCATCTCCTTTCTCCTGGTGACCATGGAGAGGTGGCCTCATCTCCTTTCTCCTGGTGACCATGGAGAGCTGGCCTCATCTCCTTTCCCCTGGTGACCATGGAGAGGTGGCCTCATCTCCTTTCTCCTGGTGACCATGGAGAGGTGGCCTCATCTCCATTCCCCTGGTGACTATGGAGAGGTGGCCTCATCTCCTTTCTCCTGGTGACCATGGAGAGCTGGCCTCATCTCCTTTCCCCTGGTGACCATGGAGAGGTGGCCTCATCTCCTTTCTCCTGGTGACCATGGAGAGGTGGCCTCATCTCCTTTCCCCTGGTGACCATGGAGAGGTGACCTCATCTCCTTTCCACTGGTGACCATGGAGAGGTGGCCTCATCTCCTTTGTCCTGGTGACCATGGAGAGGTGGCCTCATCTCCATTCCCCTGGTGACCATAGAGAGATGGCCTCATCTCCATTCCCCTGGTGACCATGGAGAGGTGACCTCATCTCCTTTCTCCTGGTGACCATGGAGAGGTGGCCTCATCTCCTTTCTCCTGGTGACCATGGAGAGGTGACCTCATCTCCTTTCTCCTGGTGACCATGGAGAGGTGGCCTCATCTCCTTTCTCCTGGTGACCATGGAGAGGTGGCCTCATCTCCCATTCCCCTGGTGACTATGGAGAGGTGGCCTCATCTCCTTTCTCCTGGTGACCATGGAGAGCTGGCCTCATCTCCTTTCCCCTGGTGACCATGGAGAGGTGGCCTCATCTCCTTTCTCCTGGTGACCATGGAGAGCTGGCCTCATCTCCTTTCCCCTGGTGACCATGGAGAGGTGGCCTCATCTCCTTTCTCCTGGTGACCATGGAGAGGTGGCCTCATCTCCTTTCCCCTGGTGACCATGGAGAGGTGGACTCATCTCCTTTCTCCTGGTGACCATGGAGAGGTGGCCTCATCTCCTTTCCCCTGGTGACCATGGAGAGGTGACCTCATCTCCTTTCCACTGGTGACCATGGAGAGGTGGCCTCATCTCCTTTGTCCTGGTGACCATGGAGAGGTGGCCTCATCTCCATTCCCCTGGTGACCATAGAGAGATGGCCTCATCTCCATTCCCCTGGTGACCATGGAGAGGTGACCTCATCTCCTTTCTCCTGGTGACCATGGAGAGGTGGCCTCATCTCCTTTCTCCTGGAGACCATAGAGAGATGGCCTCATCTCCTTTCCCCTGGTGACCATGGAGAGGTGGCCTCATCTCCTTTCTCCTTGTGACCATGGAGAGGTGACCTCATCTCCATTCCCCTGGAGACCATAGAGAGGTGGCCTCATCTCCATTCCCCTGGTAACCATGGAGAGGTGACCTCATCTCCATTCCCCTGGAGACCTTGGAGAGGTGGCCTCATCTCCTTTCTCCTGGTGACCATGGAGAGGTGGCCTCATCTCCTTTCCCCTGGTGACCATGGAGAGGTGGCCTCATCTCCTTTCTCCTTGTGACCATGGAGAGGTGACCTCATCTCCTTTCTCCTGGTGGAATTCCACTGTTTTCCAGAAATCCTAATTGGAAGATTCCTTGAATTGCAAGGAACTAAGCAGGACATGTGGAAAATCCTTAGTTCAACATCAGTTTTTTTCTCTCCCCCCTACTAACTAAAAACTCAGACGCTATAGTATCCCTCTGTGATCAGTGTGAAACAAATTCCAACCATTTCATTTCCCCTTTTAGATTTGAAGCTTGAGTCAATCTGGTCCAGCTCCTATAATGAATCTTTATTATACTGGTCATACTGTATGCCGAGGGACGTGTGTCATTACAAAGTTATGTACACACCGCCATAAGCAAACAGCAAGGCAGCACTCAGCAAACTGTACGAGATCATCTCAGTTACCTCATCATCTACTACAGCCATCTTCCACCTCTGCACTGTTTTGAGAGAAAAAATGTGCTGGATATCGAATTAAATCACAGTTTATTAGTCAAATGCTCCGAATACAACAGGTGTAGTAGACCTGACAGTGAACTGCTGAATGCAACAGGGGGCCAAAATGGGGAGGGACCAAACTGAATTTGTCCAATAGGAAAGTCTTTTAATTTTCTGTTGCAAAACATTTTGTTACGGTGGCACTAATTATTCACATGTCCCTGGACCCTGGGTGGATTTACAGCTCTCCTCTCGCACCTCTGGGACCCCCTTCCTCTCCCTTCCTCCCCCTTCCTCTCCCTTCCTCCCCCTTCCTCTCCCTTCCTCCCCCTTCCTCTCCCTTCCTCCCCCTTCCTCTCCCTTCCTCCCCCTTCCTCTCCCTTCCTCCCCCTTCCTCTCCCTTCCTCCCCCTTCCTCTCCCTTCCTCTCCCTTCCTCCCCCTTCCTCTCCATTCCTCCCCCTTCCTCTCCCTTCCTCCCCCTTCCTCTCCCTTCCTCCCCCTTCCTCCCCCTTCCTCTCCCTTCCTCCCCCTTCCTCTCCATTCCTCCCCCTTCCTCTCCCTTCCTCCCCCTTCCTCTCCCTTCCTCCCCCTTCCTCTCCCTTCCTCCCCCTTCCTCCCCCTTCCTCTCCATTCCTCCCCCTTCCTCTCCCTTCCTCCACCTTCCTCTCCCATCCTCTCCACTACCACCCTCCAACCACATTGCACATGCTGCGTTTTCCTTGGAGTGGCTGGCTGAGAGAGATTGGCTTGCGGGGGTTGTGTCCAAGCATTAGTGTTTCCTGACCTCTATCTATCTGCCTGTTGTGGCCAGGGTGGGATTTCCTCATTCCTCATCACTAACTGACCCCTGACCCCTGGTACTCTCTGTCCTCTTGTCTTCTCCCACCCTTCACTCCCAACCCCAGTCAGTCTCATGCTGCCTGACTGACCCCTGACCCCTGGTACTCTCTGTCCTGACCCCTGACCCCTGGTACTCTCTGTCCTGACCCCTGACACCTGGTAGTCTCTGTCCTGACCCCTGACCCCTGGTACTCTCTGTCCTGACCCCTGGTACTCTCTGCCCTGACCCCTGACCCCTGGTACTCTCTGTCCTCTTGTCTTCTCCCAACCTTCACTCTCAACCCCAGTCAGTCTCATGCTGCCTGACTGACCCCTGACCCCTGGTACTCACTGTCCTGACCCCTGACCCCTGGTACTCTCTGTCCTGACCCCTGACACCTGGTAGTCTCTGTCCTGACCCCTGACCCCTGGTACTCTCTGTCCTGACCCCTGGTAGTCTCTGTCCTGACCCCTGACCCCTGGTACTCTCTGCCCTCTTGTCTTCTCCCACCCTTCACTCCCAACCCCAGTCAGTCTCATATGCTGCATCCCAAATGGCATCCTATTCCCTATGTAGTGCACTACTTTAGACCAGGGTCCACAGGGTAGTGTGCTATGTAGGGAATAGGGTGCGCTTTGGGAAGCCCCCTCAGTGTAACTTCCAGAGAAATGATGAGCTGGGTCATTCCCGTGGCTGGTCAAGGCATGAGGTGTTTATTCAGTGAGTTGTATGTTTGTTTAAGCAGAGACGGAGGCCCTGTACTATTTAATGCAGACAGATCTTCTGGTTTTCTGCTTTGTAAGGAAAACAGACAGGATGGTTGAAACACCAGGCTAGAAAACAGTAGTGTTGTGTTGTCTGACAGGGGCCATTCCATACCACAACATGGTTCTGTCCAAACTTCCACAATGCCCCTTTGATAACTTCTGTCGCCATGAGCATCTTGGCCTGGCTTTCATTCCTGTTTTAAAAGGTGATTTAATCTGCTCTGTATAACCCTGTAGTCGTGGTTGCTGAACCTGACCCTGTAGACGTGGTATCTGAACCTGACCCTGTAGTCGTGGTTGCTGACCCTGTAGTCGTGGCTGCTGAACCTGAACCTGTAGTCGTGGTTACTGACCCTGTAGTCGTGGTATCTGAACCTGACCCTGTAGTCGTGGTTACTGAACCTGTAGTCGTGGCTGCTGAACCTGACCCTGTAGTCGTGGCTGCTGAACCTGACCCTGTAGTCGTGGTATCTGAACCTGACCCTGTAGTCGTGGTTGCTGACCCTGTAGTCGTGGTTGCTGAACCTGACCCTGTAGTCGTGGCTGCTGAACCTGACCCTGTAGTCGTGGTTACTGACCCTGTAGTCGTGGTATCTGAACCTGACCCTGTAGTCGTGGTTACTGAACCTGTAGTCGTGGCTGCTGAACCTGACACTGTAGTCGTGGCTGCTGAACCTGACCCTGTAGTCGTGGCTGCTGATCCTGACCCTGTAGTCGTGGTTACTGAACCTGACCCTGTAGTCGTGGCTGCTGAACCTGACCCTGTAGTCGTGGCTGCTGATCCTGACCCTGTAGTCGTGGTTACTGAACCTGACCCTGTAGTCGTGGCTGCTGAACCTGACCCTGTAGTCGTGGTTGCTGATCCTGACCCTGTAGTCGTGGCTGCTGATCCTGACCCTGTAGTCGTGGCTGCTGAACCTGACCCTGTAGTCGTGGCTGCTGAACCTGACCCTGTAGTCGTGGCTGCTGAACCTGACCCTGTAGTCGTGGTTACTGAACCTGACCCTGTAGTCGTGGTTGCTGATCCTGACCCTGTAGTCGTGGCTGCTGAACCTGACCCTGTAGTCGTGGCTGCTGAACCTGACCCTGTAGTCGTGGCTGCTGAACCAGACCCTGTAGTCGTGGCTGCTGAACCTGACCCTGTAGTCGTGGTTGCTGATCCTGACCCTGTAGTCGTGGTTACTGAACCTGACCCTGTAGTCGTGGTTGCTGACCCTGTAGTCGTGGCTGCTGACCCTGACCCTGTAGTCGTGGTTACTGAACCTGTAGTCGTGGTTACTGAACCTGACCCTGTAGTCGTGGTTACTGAACCTGACCCTGTAGTCGTGGTTACTGAACCTGACCCTGTAGTCGTGGTTGCTGAACCTGACCCTGTAGTCGTGGTTACTGAACCTGACCCTGTAGTCGTGGTTACTGAACCTGACCCTGTAGTCGTGGTTACTGAACCTGACCCTGTAGTCGTGGTTACTGAACCTGACCCTGTAGTCGTGGTTACTGAACCTGACCCTGTAGTCGTGGTTGCTGAACCTGACCCTGTAGTCGTGGTTACTGAACCTGACCCTGTAGTCGTGGTTACTGAACCTGACCCTGTAGTCGTGGTTACTGAACCTGACCCTGTAGTCGTGGTTGCTGATCCTGACCCTGTAGTCGTGGCTGCTGATCCTGACCCTGTAGTCGTGGCTGCTGAACCTGACCCTGTAGTCGTGGCTGCTGAACCTGACCCTGTAGTCGTGGCTGCTGAACCTGACCCTGTAGTCGTGGTTACTGAACCTGACCCTGTAGTCGTGGTTGCTGATCCTGACCCTGTAGTCGTGGCTGCTGAACCTGACCCTGTAGTCGTGGCTGCTGAACCTGACCCTGTAGTCGTGGCTGCTGAACCAGACCCTGTAGTCGTGGCTGCTGAACCTGACCCTGTAGTCGTGGTTGCTGATCCTGACCCTGTAGTCGTGGTTACTGAACCTGACCCTGTAGTCGTGGTTGCTGACCCTGTAGTCGTGGCTGCTGACCCTGACCCTGTAGTCGTGGTTACTGAACCTGTAGTCGTGGTTACTGAACCTGACCCTGTAGTCGTGGTTACTGAACCTGACCCTGTAGTCGTGGTTACTGAACCTGACCCTGTAGTCGTGGTTGCTGAACCTGACCCTGTAGTCGTGGTTACTGAACCTGACCCTGTAGTCGTGGTTACTGAACCTGACCCTGTAGTCGTGGTTACTGAACCTGACCCTGTAGTCGTGGTTACTGAACCTGACCCTGTAGTCGTGGTTACTGAACCTGACCCTGTAGTCGTGGTTGCTGAACCTGACCCTGTAGTCGTGGTTACTGAACCTGACCCTGTAGTCGTGGCTGCTGAACCTGACCCTGTAGTCGTGGTTACTGAACCTGACCCTGTAGTCGTGGTTGCTGAACCTGACCCTGTAGTCGTGGTTACTGAACCTGACCCTGTAGTCGTGGTTACTGAACCTGACCCTGTAGTCGTGGTATCTGAACCTGACCCTGTAGTCGTGGTTACTGAACCTGACCCTGTAGTCGTGGTTACTGAACCTGACCCTGTAGTCGTGGTTACTGAACCTGACCCTGTAGTCGTGGCTGCTGAACCTGACCCTGTAGTCGTGGTTACTGAACCTGACCCTGTAGTCGTGGTTACTGAACCTGACCCTGTAGTCGTGGTTACTGACCCTGTAGTCGTGGTTGCTGAACCTGACCCTGTAGTCGTGGCTGCTGAACCTGACCCTGTAGTCGTGGTTACTGAACCTGACCCTGTAGTCGTGGTTACTGAACCTGACCCTGTAGTCGTGGTTACTGAACCTGACCCTGTAGTCGTGGTTACTGAACCTGACCCTGTAGTCGTGGTTACTGAACCTGACCCTGTAGTCGTGGTTACTGAACCTGACCCTGTAGTCGTGGTTACTGACCCTGTAGTCGTGGTTGCTGAACCTGACCCTGTAGTCGTGGCTGCTGAACCTGACCCTGTAGTCGTGGTTACTGAACCTGACCCTGTAGTCGTGGTTACTGAACCTGACCCTGTAGTCGTGGTTACTGAACCTGACCCTGTAGTCGTGGTTACTGAACCTGACCCTGTAGTCGTGGTTACTGAACCTGACCCTGTAGTCGTGGTTACTGAACCTGACCCTGTAGTCGTGGTTACTGAACCTGACCCTGTAGTCGTGGTTACTGAACCTGACCCTGTAGTCGTGGTTACTGAACCTGACCCTGTAGTCGTGGTTACTGAACCTGACCCTGTAGTCGTGGTTACTGAACCTGACCCTGTAGTCGTGGTTACTGAACCTGACCCTGTAGTCGTGGTTACTGAACCTGACCCTGTAGTCGTGGTTGCTGAACCTGACCCTGTAGTCGTGGTTACTGAACCTGACCCTGTAGTCGTGGCTGCTGAACCTGACCCTGTAGTCGTGGTTACTGAACCTGACCCTGTAGTCGTGGTTGCTGAACCTGACCCTGTAGTCGTGGTTACTGAACCTGACCCTGTAGTCGTGGTTACTGACCCTGTAGTCGTGGTTGCTGAACCTGACCCTGTAGTCGTGGCTGCTGAACCTGACCCTGTAGTCGTGGTTACTGAACCTGACCCTGTAGTCGTGGTTACTGAACCTGACCCTGTAGTCGTGGTTACTGAACCTGACCCTGTAGTCGTGGTTACTGAACCTGACCCTGTAGTCGTGGTTGCTGAACCTGACCCTGTAGTCGTGGTTACTGAACCTGACCCTGTAGTCGTGGTTACTGAACCTGACCCTGTAGTCGTGGTTACTGAACCTGACCCTGTAGTCGTGGTTACTGAACCTGACCCTGTAGTCGTGGTTACTGAACCTGACCCTGTAGTCGTGGTTGCTGAACCTGACCCTGTAGTCGTGGTTACTGAACCTCACCCTGTAGTCGTGGTTACTGAACCTTACCCTGTAGTCGTGGTATCTGAACCTGACCCTGTAGTCGTGGTTACTGAACCTGACGCTGTAGTCGTGGTTACTGAACCTGACCCTGTAGTCGTGGTTACTGAACCTGACCCTGTAGTCGTGGTTACTGAACCTGACCCTGTAGTCGTGGTTACTAAACCTGACCCTGTAGTCGTGGTTACTGAACCTCACCCTGTAGTCGTGGTTACTGAACCTTACCCTGTAGTCGTGGTATCTGAACCTGACCCTGTAGTCGTGGTTACTGAACCTGACGCTGTAGTCGTGGTTACTGAACCTGACCCTGTAGTCGTGGTTACTGAACCTGACCCTGTAGTCGTGGTTACTGAACCTGACCCTGTAGTCGTGGTTACTAAACCTGACCCTGTAGTCGTGGTTACTGAACCTGTAGTCGTGGCTGCTGAACCTGACCCTGTAGTCGTGGCTGCTGAACCTGACCCTGTAGTCGTGGTTACTGAACCTGACCCTGTAGTCGTGGCTGCTGAACCTGACCCTGTAGTCGTGGTTACTGAACCTGACCCTGTAGTCGTGGTTACTGAACCTGACCCTGTAGTCGTGGTTACTGACCCTGTAGTCGTGGTTGCTGAACCTGACCCTGTAGTCGTGGCTGCTGAACCTGACCCTGTAGTCGTGGTTACTGAACCTGACCCTGTAGTCGTGGTTACTGAACCTGACCCTGTAGTCGTGGTTACTGAACCTGACCCTGTAGTCGTGGTTACTGAACCTGACCCTGTAGTCGTGGTTACTGAACCTGACCCTGTAGTCGTGGTTACTGAACCTGACCCTGTAGTCGTGGTTACTGAACCTGACCCTGTAGTCGTGGTTACTGAACCTGACCCTGTAGTCGTGGTTACTGAACCTGACCCTGTAGTCGTGGTTACTGAACCTCACCCTGTAGTCGTGGTTACTGACCCTGACCCTGTAGTCGTGGTTACTGAACCTGACCCTGTAGTCGTGGTTACTGAACCTCACCCTGTAATCGTGGTTACTGAACCTGACCCTGTAGTCGTGGTTACTGAACCTGACCCTGTAGTCGTGGTTACTGAACCTGACCCTGTAGTCGTGGTTACTGAACCTGACCCTGTAGTCGTGGTTACTGACCCTGACCCTGTAGTCGTGGTTACTTAACCTGACCCTGTAGTCGTGGTTACTGAACCTGACCCTGTAGTCGTGGTTACTGAACCTGACCCTGTAGTCGTGGTTACTGAACCTGACCCTGTAGTCGTGGTTACTGAACCTGACCCTGTAGTCGTGGTTACTGAACCTGACCCTGTAGTCGTGGTTACTGAACCTGACCCTGTAGTCGTGGTTACTGAACCTGACCCTGTAGTCGTGGTTACTGACCCTGTAGTCGTGGTTACTGACCCTGTAGTCGTGGTTACTGACCCTGTAGTCGTGGTTACTGACCCTGTAGTCGTGGTTACTGACCCTGTAGTCGTGGTTACTGACCCTGTAGTCGTGGTTACTGACCCTGTAGTCGTGGTTACGTCCCAGACGGCACCCTATTCTCTTTATAGCCCAATACGGCTCAGGTCAAAAGTAGTGCACAGTACCGTGATTAGGGTGCCACTTGGGACGGATCCATGTCTCTCTCATTGTGTGCCAGGTGTTGGTGGTGTGGCCTGCTGATCATGGTGGCAGACCGCTGGTCTCTCTCTCTCTCTCTCTCTCTCCTTTAGTCTTGGCATCCATTGGTGTGAAGGAATACAGCTAGTTAAGTAAAGTACTTTCTGCAATAACCTATAAAGGAGAACTTGTCTCTGTTTTAGGTATTTGAAATGCGGACATTCTAGTTGTTGCTAGGGGAAACCCGGAGGATAGGGACTTTCAGTGCTCACGTCCCAAATTACATCCTATTCCCTATATAGTGCACTACCTTTTATCAGAGCACTATGGGCCCTGGTCAAAAGTAGTGCACTATAGAGGGGATAATGAGCTCTTCCCTTTGTCGCTGTCTGCCATGAAAGCTTTTTCAAAATAGCTCCTCAGGGGGAGTGGGTAGACTGAGTCATCTCAGGTGAAACTCTGCCTCAGGTAACTCCAGGAGGTGTTGTCAAACACAACACCCCAACGAACGAACACACACGCACGGATGTACACACACACACACATACACACAGGCAAACACACACACACATACCTCCTCCTATTTCACAGTACGGTATCAGCTTCAGTAGTTTTTGAACAGCCTGTGGCTAAAACAAGCAATTTCCTCTTTCCTCTGTCAAATGGTAATTGCTGGGTTTAATGTCAGGGTGAGTTGTGTCATTCAGAAATACAATAGCCTGTGTGTGTGTGTGTCTGTGTGTGTCTGTGTGTGTCTGTCTGTCTGTCTGTCTGTCTGTCTGTCTGTCTGTCTGTCTGTCTGTCTGTCTGTCTGTCTGTCTTTCTGTGTGTGTGTGTCTGTGTGTCTGTGTGTGTGTGTGTCTGTGTGTGTGTGTCTGTGTGTGTGTCTGTGTGTGTGTGTGTCTGTGTGTGTGTGTCTGTGTGTGTGTCTGTGTGTGTCTGTGTGTGTGTCTGTGTGTCTGTGTGTCTGTGTGTGTGTGTGTGTCTGTGTGTCTGTGTGTGTGTGTCTGTGTGTGTGTGTGACGCTTTTCTTCTAATATTAGTGAATATCTTTATTCTGACATGTCGTATCGTGTCCTTTTTATACATACACTCCACCCCCTGAACTAAATAGCTTGTAGCATCTCCCGGTGCACATCTGGTGTTTGGGTGAAAGGTGAAAATGGCATCAGGATATCAGGATATACAGTGGGGCAAAAAAAACATATTTAGTCAGCAACCAATTGTGCAAGTTCTCCCACTTATAAAGATGAGAGAGGCCTGTAATTTTCATCATGGGTTCACTTCAACTATGACACAGACGAAATGAGAAAAATAAATCCAGAAAATCACATTGTAGGATTTTTAATGAATTTATTTGCAAATTATGGTGGAAAATAAGTATTTGGTCACCTACAAACAAGCAAGATTTCTCTGATCTTCATCAAAGTCACAACAATAGACAAACACAGTCTGCTTAAACTTATAACACACAAACAATGATATGTTTTCATGTCGTTATTGAACACACTGTGTAAACATTCGCAGTGCAGGGTGGAAACATTATGTGAACCTTTGGATTTAATAACTGTTTTACCCTCCTATAGCATCAATATCCTCAACCAAACGTTTTCTGTAGTTGCAGATCAGACCTGCACAACGGTCAGGAGGAATTTTGGACCATTCCTCTTTACAAAACTGTTTCATTTCAGCAATATTCTTGGGATGTCTGGAGTGAACCACTCTCTTGAGGTCATGTCACAGGATCTCAATTGGGTTGAGGTCAGGACTCTGACTGGGCCACTCCAGAAGGAGTGTTTTCTTCTGTTGAAGCCATTCTGCTGTTGATTTACTTCTGTGTTTTGGGTCGTTGTCCTGTTGCATCCTCCAACTTCTGTTGAGCATCAATCGGCAGACAGATACATTTTCCTGCAAAATGTCTTGATAAACTTGGGAATTGTTTTTTTCCGTCGACGACAGCAATCTGTCCAGACCCTGAGGCACCAAAGCAGCCCCAAACCATGATGCTCCCTCCACCATACTTTACAGTTGGGTTGAGGTTTTGATGTTGGTGTGCTGTGCCTTTTTTTCTCCACACATAGTCTTGTGTTCCTTCCAAACAACTGTAGTTTCATCTGTCCACAGAATACCTTGCCAGTAGCGCTGTGGAACATCCAGGTGCTCTTTTGCAGACTTCATACGTACAGCAATGTTTTTTTTTAGATAGCAGTGGCTTCTTCCGTGGTGTCCTCCCATGAACACCATTCTTGTTTAGTGTTTTACGTATCGTAGACTCGTCAACAGAGATGTTAGCCTGTTCCAGAGATGTATGTAAGTCTTTAGCTTACACTCTAGGATTCTTCTTAACCTCATTGAGCATTCTGCAATGTGCTCTTGCAGTCATCTTTGCAGGACGGCCAGTCCTAGGGAGAGTAGCAACAGTGCTGAACTTTCTCCATTTATAAACCATTTGTCTTACCCTGGACTGATAAACATCAAGGCTTTTAGAGAAACTTTTTTAACCCTTTCCAGCTTTATGCAAGTCAACAATTCTTAATCTTTGGTCTTCTGAGATCTCTTTTGTTCGAGGAATGGTTCACATCAGGCAATGCTTCTTGTGAATAGCAAAGTCAAATTTTGTGAGTGTTTTTTATAGGGCAGGGCAGCTCTAACCAACATCTCCAATCTCGTCTCAATGATTGGACTCCAGGTTAGCTGACTCCTGACTCCGATTAGCTTTTGGAGACGTCATTAGCCTAGGGGGTTCACATACGTTTCCCAACCTACACTGTGAATGTTTAAATTATGTATCCATTACAGACAAGAAAAATACAATAATTTGTGTGTTATTAGTTTAAGCAGACTGTGTTTGTCTGATGTTGTGACTTAGATGAAGATCAGATCACATGTTATGATCAATGTATGCAGAATTCCAGGTAATTCCAAAGGGTTCACATACTTTTGCTTGCCACTGTAGTTCTGTCCTTGAGTTGATACCTAAGTACTGTATGTACTGATATGTGGACACCGGTGTGAATAAGGGTGGTTTTAATTTTTTAGCAGACACTCTTATCCAGAGTGACGTACAGGAACAATTAGGGTTAAGTACCTTGCAAGGGCACATAGACAGATTTTCACAGAGTCAGCTCAGGGATTCGAACCAGCGACATTTACAGTTACTGGCCCAACGCTCTTACCTGCCGCCCCCATTAATAAGTTGAAAACTTCAGAGGGAGGAAACTACACACGATTCAAGGTTGCTACGTTCACGTCTGTTAACTCTGATCTCGGTGGCTGAGGTGAAAGTCTCAGTGGCAGCCAAGGACCGATCTGATTCTGGTTCAGTTTATATCAGCAGGAGTCAAATACTCCATATGATTCTGATTCATTATATATCAGCAGGAGTCAAACAACTCCATATGATTCTGATTCATTATGTATCAGCAGGAGTCAAACAACTCCATATGATTCTGATTCATTATGTATCAGCAGGAGTCAAACAACTCCATCTGATTCTGATTCGTTGTATATCAGCTTATAAGAAATCCCGCTATGCCCTCCTGGACTAAGATCGAATCGTACTACACCAGCTCTGACACTCGACGGATGTGGCAGGGCCTGCAAACTATTACAGACCACAAAGGGAAGCACAGCCGCAAGCTGCCTAGTGACACGAGCCTACCAGACGAGCTAAATTACTTCTACGCTCGCTTTGAGGCGAGCGTAGAAGTAACACTAAAACATGCACGAGAGCATCAGCCGTTCCGGATGACTGTGTGATCACACTCTCCATAGCTGATATGAGAACAAAATTCACAAGGCTGCAGGGCCAGACAGATTACCAGGACGTGTACTCCGAGCATGCGCTGACCAACTGGCAAGTGTCTTCACTGACATTTTCAACCTCTCCGTGTCTGAGTCTGTAGTACCAACATGTTTCAAGCAGACCACCATAGTCTCTGTGCCCAAGAACACTAAGGTAACCTGCCAAAATGACTACCGACCCGTAGCACTCACATCTGTAGCCATGAAGTGCTTTGAAAGGCAGGTCATGACTCACATCAACACCATCCTCCATGATACCATAGACCCACTCCAATTCACATACCACTCCACACTGCCTTTTCACACCTGGACAAAAGGAACACCTATGTGAGAATGCTGTTCATTGACTACAGCTCAGCATTCAACACCATAGTGCCCTCAAAGCTCATCACTAAGCTAAGGACCCTGGGACTAGACTCCTCTCTCTGCAACTGGATCCTGGACATCCTGATGGGCCGCCCCCAAGTGGTAAGGGTAGGTAACAACACATCTGCAATGCTGATCCTAAACAAGGGGCCCATCAGGGGTGCGTGCTCAGTCCCCCCCTGTACTCCCTGTTCACTCATGACTGCACGGCCAGGCACGACTCCAACACCATCATTAAGTTTGCTGATGTCACAACAGTGGTAGGCCTGATAACCGACAACGATGAGACAGTCTATAGGGAGGAGGTCAGAGACCTGACCGTGTGGTGCCAGGACAACAACCTCTCCCTCAACATGATCAAGACAAAGAAGATGATTCTGGACTACAGGAAAAGGAGGACCGCGCATGCCCCCATTCTCATCGACGGGCTGTAATGGAGCAGGTTGAAAGTTTTGAGTTCCTTGGCATCCACGTCACCAACAAACTAACATGGTCCAAGAACACCAAGACAGTTGTGAAGAGGGCACGACAAAACCTATTCCCCCTCAGGAGACTGAAAAGATTTGACATGGGTCCTCACATCCTCAACGGATTCTACAGCTGCACAATCGAGAGCATCCCCGCATGGTATGGCAACTGCTTGGCCTCCGACCACAAGGCACTACAGAGGGTAGTGCGAACGGCCCAGTACATCACTGGGGCCAAGCTTCCTGCCATCCAGGACCTCTATACCAGACGGTGTCAGAGGAAGGCCCTAAAAATTGTCAAAGACTCCAGCCACCCTAGTCATAGACTGTTCTCTCTGCTACCGCATGGCAAGTGGTACCGGAGCGCCAAGTCTAGGTCCAAGAGGCTTCTAAACAGCTTCTACCCCCAAGCCATAAGACTCCTGAACATCTAACATCTTCTAACACTTCCCTTTTACACTGCTGCTATTCTCTGTTTATTATCTATGCATAGTCACTTTAATTCTTCCTTCATGTACATATTACCTCAATTACCTTGACTAACCTGTACCCCCGCACATTGGCTCTCTGCCGGTACCCCCTGTACATAGCCTCGCTATTGTTATTTCACTGCTGCTCTTTAAATATTTGTTACTTATATTTCTTATTTTTTACATTATATATTTTTTACTTAACACATATTTTTCTTCAGACTGTCTTGTTGAATAAGGGCTTGTAAGTTTCACTGTGAGGTTGTATTCCTCACAAGATTTGATTTGATTTGATATTCACATCAGGAGAATTTAGTGAAACAAGCTCGCTGTCAGGGGAATTTAGTGAAACAAGCTCGCTGTCAGGGGAATTTAGTGAAACAAGCTCGCTGTCAGGGGAATTTAGTGAAACAAGCTCGCTGTCAGGGGAATTTAGTGAAACAAGCTCGCTGTCAGGAGAATTTAGTTAAAAGTGTCTGACTATTTGCAATAGCTGCTGCTTTAGCAGTTTCTAATGGTGATCCTAATAAAATACTGAAATACTAAACAAGGGCTCTCCCAGCGCTGTTCTTGTAGATCAACCCTCCTGTAGGTTTCCGCTCCAGACTGCTGTCTTAGCTTTTGAGTGTTTTCAATAGAGACGATTAGTAATGATGCAACTTGAAGGTCTCCTGCGTGAGGCAGCAGTTTAAGGCATCTCAGTGCTAAAGGTGTCGCTACAGACACCCTGGTTCGATTCCAGGCTGTGTCACAACCGGCTGTGATTAGGAGTCCCATAGGGCAGCGCACAATTGCTCCAGCTTTGTTAGGGTTTGGCCGGGGTGGGCTGTTGTTGTAAATAAGAATTTGTTCTTAACTGATTTTTTAAGTTAAAAAAATATTATGTCTTGAAATTGATTTTATGAGAAATGGTATGTTAAGGTCAATTGTATTGTAATGACAAAGTAGGAGACTTCCTGGTTAACATTGAAAACCAGCCTCTGTCCTATCCATAAAATCAAATCAAACTTTATTGTTCACCTGCACCGAATAAAACAGGTGTAGACTTTACCGTGAAATGCTTACTGACAAGCCCTGAACCAACAATGCAGTTTAAAAATAAAAATGTTAACATGAAATACACAAGAATGGAGCTATATACAGGGAGAACCAGATCAATGTGGAGCTATATACAGGGAGTACCAGATCAATTTAGAGCTATATACAGAAAGTACCAGTACCAGATCAATGTAGAGCTATATACAGGAAGTACCAGTACCAGATCAATGTGGAGCTATATACAGGAAGTACCAGTACCAGATCAATGTGGAGCTATATACAGGGAGTACCAGATCAATGTGGAGCTATATACAGGGAGTACCAGATCAATGTGGAGCTATATACAGGAAGTACCAGTACCAGATCAATGTAGAGCTATATACAGGAAGTACCAGTACCAGATCAATGTGGAGCTATATACAGGGAGTACCAGTACCAGATCAATGTGGAGCTATATACAGGGAGTACCAGATCAATATGGAGCTATATACAGGGAGTACCAGTACCAGATCAATATGGAGCTATATACAGGAAGTACCAGATCAATGTGGAGCTATATACAGGGAGTACCAGTACCAGATCAATGTGGAGCTATATACAGGGAGTACCAGTACCAGATCAATGTGGAGCTATATACAGGGAGTACCAGTACCAGATCAATGTGCAGAGGTATTTGAGGCAACCTAAGTATTGCACATTAGACCATCCAGGAACCTTACTACTGAAAACCAATCCCTGTGATATCCATCTACTGTGGAAACAACAAGTGAATAAAAGTTGTTCTTTATGTATGTATTGTATTGTAAAAACCCCTCTCCAGTCCAGACACTCCCTCGCTGACTCCAGACAATAGGGCAGCGCACAATTGATCCAGCGTTGTCCGGGTTTGGCCGGGATATGCTGTCATTGTAAATAAGAATTTGTTCTTAACTGCCTTACCTAAAATAAATAAATAAATGGCAGAAATTGGCCGCAGTCAGAAATTGCTTGGAAACATCTGTAGTATAAGAAAGAGATGTCCATATGATTTTTTTCAGTTGACTGAGTTCAGTCTTAGATACCCTCCCAGCAGGACAGAAAGTATGCAACAATGGGAGCAGATTGCCAGAAACATGCAAACACACACACACACACAGAGAGAGACTGGAACTGAGGTGGTGGTGGGGGGGGGGGATATTGTGTCAAACCCCACCAATGTTATCTAGGTCCAGCAACTAGGTTACATACCGGCTCACAACCCTAATAGTTGTGTCAGGGGGTAAGGATGGAGTTACACAGTGGCTTTTCAATGACACACAGAAGGTGACAAAGCACTACTTTTATAAAGAAATATTTCATCTGAGAAAGTAGGACCTCAATATCTCATTTACGTACTGTAAGTATTCACACCCCTGAGTCAATGCTTTGTAGAAGCATCTGGGTAAGTCTCTAAGAGCTTTTCACACCTGGATTGTGCAACATTTGCCCATTTTTCATTTTTTAAATTCTTCAAGCTCTGTCAAATTGGTTGTTGATTATTGCTAGAGAGCCATTTCAGATTATGCCATACATTTTCAAGGAGATTTAAGTCAAAACTGCAGTGTAGATTGGTAAGCAACTGGTAAGAAACTGCAGTGTAGATTTGGCCTTGTGTTTTAGGTTATTGTCTTGCTGAATGGTGAATTAATCCCTCAGGTTCTGGTGGAAAGCAGACTGAACCAGGGTCTTCCTCTAGGTTTGTTCCTGTGCTTAGCTCCATTCAGATGATTTTTTTATCCTGAAAATCTACTCAGCCCTTAACGATTACAAGCTTAACATGATGCAGCCACCACTATGCTTAAAAATATGGAATGTGGTACTAAGTAATGCGTTGTATTAAGTCCCCAATAGCAAAAAAAAAAACATTTATCACGACAACTGGTTTGATACATTCACCTCTGAAGGTAAATCATGTACTTACATTCAGTAATCTTGCTCTGATTTGTCATCCTGAGGGTCCCAGAGATAAAATGTAGCATAGTTTTGTTTGATAAAATCCATTTTTATATTAAAATGTAGGAACTGGGTCCTACAGTTTGAACCCCTGCTGTCTCTGGCTCCACACCCACCCTGCCGGCCATCTAGATGTGTGAAAGTTAGTGTATAAGCTAATCATCCATCATATATGACATTCCTCGGAGTGTGTAAACTTAAATGTTGCATTACCATATCATTTTTGTATGTCATACATGATGGTTATGTACTTGAAAATGTTTTAATTGACCAATTCGGCACATTTGGGCAGACTTAATTCAAAATACTGTGCAGTATTGCAATGCTTCATTGGATCAATCTGAAACTTTGCACACACACTGCTGTCATCTAGTGGCCAAAATCTTAATTGCGCTTAAACTGCAATATTATATTATGGCCTTTGTCTTGCATGTCAAAGATGTAACAAAAAAAATGGAAAACGCATGTTTTTTTTGTTTGTATTATCTTTTACCAGATCTAATTTGTTATATTCTCCTACATTAGTTTCACATTTCCACAACCCTCAATGTGTTTCCTTTCAAATGGTATCAAGAATATGCATATCCTCGCTTCAGGTCCTGAGCTACAGGCAGTTAGATTTGGGTATGTTATTTTAGGTCCTGAGCTACAGGCAGTTAGATTTGGGTATGTTATTGTAGGTCCTGAGCTACAGGCAGTTAGATTTGGGTATGTTATTTTAGGTCCTGAGCTACAGGCAGTTAGATTTGGGTATGTTATTTTAGGTCCTGAGCTACAGGCAGTTAGATTTGGGTATGTTATTTTAGGTCCTGAGCTACAGGCAGTTAGATTTGGGTATGTTATTTTAGGAGAAAATTGATTTTAAAAAAGGGTTCAAGCCCTTTACTATCAAAATCCCTCAAGGATTTACCCCCCAAAACATTGCATTTCATTGTACGCAACCATGTAATAAGGACAATAGATATATTTAGAATAATCTGGGTTTTATTAACCAAACTGCAGTAAAAATCTAAATAACATTCAACAGGTTTCATCCGAAAAGTTCAACGTGTAAAACTGTAGGAACATTTTTCCAAGGGCATTTAGAATGTTAGAACAGCTGTAACTATAGCACTCGTGTCACCATGACTACCCTTCTTCTCAGGAGCACCAAATTCAATCATTCATGGATTTTCCTTCCTGAGAATCTGGCCCACGCATCTGTCTCAACCTCTTACGTGGCGGGATGTCACACACTGTGGGGGTGGAATCATCTCAAGGACTTGTATCAAAACTGATACAAGTGGATGACGTCTCCATAAGGCTAGAAGGCCCACCCACTTAGGAGCCAGGCCCACCCATGGCTGCGCCCCTGCCCAGTCAAGAGAAATCCATAGATCAGGGCCTAATGAATGTATTTAAATGGACTGATTTCCTTATATGAACTGTAACTCAATAAAATCATTGAAATTGTTGCATGTTACGTTTATATTTTGGTTCAGTATACTCAGTACCCAATTGTCATACTTGAGTAAAAGTATAGATACCTTAATAGAAAGTTACTCAATTAAAAGTGGAAGTCACCCAGTAAAATACTACTTGAGTAAAAGTCTAAAAGTATTTGGTTCTAAATATACTTAAGTATCAAAAGTAAAAGTATAAATCATTTCAATGGATAGCCAGGTGCACACTCCAACATTCAGGCATGATTTACAGAAGATGCATTTGTGTTTAGTGAGTCCGCCAGATCAGAGGCAGAATTGATGACCATGTGTTGTCTTGATACGTGCCTGAAATTGGTCCATTTTCCTGTCCTGCTAAGCATTCAAAATGCAACGAGTACTTTTGGGTGTCAGGTAAAATGTAGAGTAAAAAGTACATTATTTTCTTTAGGAATGTAGAGGAGTAAAAGTAAAATTTGTCAAAAATATAAATAGTAAAGATACCCTAAAAAAAACTACTTTTAAGTAGTACTTTCAAGTATTTTCACTTAAGTACTTTACACCAGTAAATTTACTTAGTCTTACCATAACAGAGGTGTTGAATACTTAATGTCAGGTTTGTATAATGGGAAGAGACCAAGGCGCATACTTGTTTAATGAAGAATACATTAAACAAACGTGTCGCTATAATATAATGGTGTAGACACAGGCAACTAGACATAGACAATAACCCACAAAATAACCCAAGGAATATGGCTGCCTAAATATGGTTCCCAATCAGAGACAACGATAAACAGCTGCCTCTAATTGAGAACGAACCAAGCTAGGCAACCATAGACATAAATACCTAGACTAGTAAAACCATAGACTTACAAAAAACCCTAGACAATACAAAATACCTATATCACCCTTGTCTCACCCTGACCTAACCAAAATAATAAAACAAAGCAAACTCAGGTCAGGGCGTGACACTTAATGACTGAAGACATTTCAACTTTTCATTTTGTTATTAATTAGTAAAAATGTTAAATAACATATTTCACATTTTGACATTATGAGGCATTGTGGGTAGGCCAGTGACAAAACATCTTAATTGAATCAATTTTAAATTCAGGCTGTAACACAACAAACATGTGAAATAAGTCAAAGGGTATGAACACTTTCTGAAGACCCTGTAATTGATGAAGACTGACGATTATGTCGGATATTTTTAATATTATATTACTGGTCTTTTCATGCACACACCCATACTGAATGTAACACAGTGGCTACTGATCCATTACCTTCTAGTCTCTTAAACCCAACACTAGGTAACACAGTGGCTACTGATCCATTACCTTCTAGTCCCTTAAACCCAACACTAGGTAACACAGTGGCTACTGATCCATTACCTTCTAGTCCCTTAAACCCAACACTAGGTAACACAGTGGCTACTGATCCATTACCTTCTAGTCCCTTAAACCCAACACCAGGTAACACAGTGGCTACTGATCCATTACCTTCTAGTCCCTTAAACCCAACACCAGGTAACACAGTGGCTACTGATCCATTACCTTCTAGTCTCTTAAACCCAACCCTAGGTAACACAGTGGCTACTGATCCATTACCTTCTAGTCTCTTAAACCCAACACTAGGTAACACAGTGGCTACTGATCCATTACCTTCTAGTCCCTTAAACCCAACCCTAGGTAACACAGTGGCTACTGATCCATTACCTTCTAGTCTCTTAAACCCAACCCTCGGTAACACAGTGGCTACTGATCCATTACCTTCTAGTCTCTTAAACCCAACTCTAGGTAACACAGTGGCTACTGATCCATTACCTTCTAGTCTCTTAAACCCAACACTAGGTAACACAGTGGCTACTGATCCATTACCTTCTAGTCTCTTAAACCCAACCCTAGGTAACACAGTGGCTACTGATCCATTACCTTCTAGTCCCTTAAACCCAACCCTAGGTAACACAGTGGCTACTGATCCATTACCTTCTAGTCTCTTAAACCCAACCCTAGGTAACACAGTGGCTACTGAACCATTACCTTCTAGTCCCTTAAACCCAACACTAGGTAACACAGTGGCTACTGATCCATTACCTTCTAGTCTCTTAAACCCAACACCAGGTAACACAGTGGCTACTGATCCATTACCTTCTAGTCTCTTAAACCCATACTGAATGTAACACAGTGGCTACTGATCCATTACCTTCTAGTCCCTTAAACCCAATACTAGGTAACACAGTGGCTACTGATCCATTACCTTCTAGTCTCTTAAACCCAACCCTAGGTAACACAGTGGCTACTGAACCATTACCTTCTAGTCCCTTAAACCCAACCCTAGGTAACACAGTGGCTACTGAACCATTACCTTCTAGTCTCTTAAACCCAACCCTAGGTAACACAGTGGCTACTGAACCATTACCTTCTAGTCCCTTAAACCCAACACTAGGTAACACAGCGACTAGGGCCTCTTTTACGAGACTAATTACATTCTACAAATATTTGTATCTATGCCACAGACAGACAGTCACATTTCAGGGCTATCACCCCCCCTCCACCTCACTCCTCTTTCTATTGACAAGGGGTTTGTGAGGTATAACCCCCCCCCCCCTTCCTGCACCACCTGCCCTCTTGTTGTCACTAGGCTGCAGGCAGAGAGAAGCATCCATCTCATTTGAATGGCTGATGAGCAGATCCAGTCAGCATGGCCCAGGGAGATCGATGTCTTTATCTACACAGAAAGAGATGCCTCTATCCAGCCATCTGCTCCTAGCACTCTGGGCTTGGCTGGGTGGATGGATGGGGGTTAGATGGAGAGACAGATAGCTTTTTAGATGCATGAAGCTGAGCTTTTCAACATGCCATATGGTAGAATGCTATTGGAGTGGGATTTAGTATATAGTGTCTATAACAGAGTGACTTAGTATATAGTGTCTATAAAAGTGTGATTTAGTATCTAGTGTTTATAAGATTGTGTTTGATATAGTTTTATATACTCAAAGTTGGTCAATGAATTTACAAAAATATCATTGTGAGGCACGCAAAAAAATGTTATATTAACAAAAGCATTACTATGAATTGTTTGCATCACATGGCAAATGTTCTCAATGAATTCTGGTCTGTACAGCTCAAGTCCCTTCTTTAACCAAGGAGCTGTATATTGACGAGACTTTTGTGAAGGTCTCCACCACCTGCTCTCTGCATAATGAGAGAGAGAGAGAGAGAGAGAGAGAGAGAGAATCACATTTTTTTAAAGGTTTTAAAAGCAATAGTTGGACAATGGATGAATATACAAAAAAAAATGTTTTAATCCGTCATATATTGACTTAATATATTTTTGTAATTACTACCACAGACAAATAATAAGTGCAGTTCAGGGATTTGGGTGGGAATTCAGATAATACATTTATTATCAAATTTCACCTTTACACATTTATATCTATGAACTGTTCAGGCAGAAGAAGCTGGGTCCCTTGCCACCGATTAGCATTGTGCATCTCACAGGTCCTCTCCGGAACGGATCTCGGGTTTATGACTGTACGGATCCATAGTTTTAAAGTCAAGCGGATAAATGTTCGTCTTGCAGCGGAATCCGGGGGTCTGACCTATGCAAGAAAAACCAGTCCTTCGAGACTGTTGGAAAAAAAGCATTCCAGGTGAAGCTGGTTGAGAGAATGTCTAGCGTGTGCAAAGCTGTCATCAAGGCAGAGTGGCTACTTTGAAGAATCTCAAAAATAAAATATTTGATTTATTTAACACTTTTTTTGGTTTACTACATGATTCCATATGTGTTTTTCCATAGTTTTGATGTGATCACTATTATTCTGCAATGTAGAAAATAGTAGAAAATAAAGAAAAATCCTTGAATGAGTAGGTGTGTCCAAACTTTTGACTGGTACTATATATATATCAGTACAATATATTTACATATATTTAACCCCTTTTTGGTTAAGCATAAAATGACCTCTATACTTCCAGATTTCTTCTTAAACGTACCGTTTACCTTCTGACGAGTCCCGTGACATTAGTTTGTAGCCCAAATGGTTTGGACAATACAAACAGAGGTTGGCACATCGACGGTACAGTCTTCAGACGAGTTCCCTGATACTAATGGAGGTCATAGAGCAAAACGGAGACCACAATCGTGGTCGCAAAAGTCTCCCCTGTGACCGTAGAGGGGGTCATAGAGCAAAACGGAGACCACCGTCGTGTTCGCGAAAGTCTGCCCTGTGACCATAGAGGGGGGGTCATAGAGCAAAACGGAGACCACCGTCGTGTTCGCGAAAGTCTCCCCTGTGACCGTAGAGGGGGTCATAGAGCAAAACGGAGAACACCGTCGTGTTCGCGAAAGTCTCCCCTGTGACCGTAGAGGGGGTCATAGAGCAAAACGGAGACCACCATCGTGTTCGCGAAAGTCTCCCCTGTGACCATAGAGGGGGTCATAGAGCAAAACGGAGACCACCGTCGTGTTCGCGAAAGTCTCCCCTGTGACCGTAGAGGGGGTCATAGAGCAAAACAGAGACCACCATCGTGTTCGCGAAAGTCAACCCTGTGACCATAGAGGGGGTCATAGAGCAAAACGGAGACCACCGTCGTGTTCGCGAAAGTCTCCCCTGTGACCATAGAGGGGGTCATAGAGCAAAACGGAGACCACCATCGTGTTCGCGAAAGTCTCCCCTGTGACCATAGAGGGGGTCATAGAGCAAAACGGAGACCACCGTCGTGTTCGCGAAAGTCTCCCCTGTGACCGTAGAGGGGGTCATAGAGCAAAACAGAGACCACCATCGTGTTCGCGAAAGTCTCCCCTGTGACCATAGAGGGGGTCATAGAGCAAAACGGAGACCACCATCGTGTTCGCGAAAGTCTCCCCTGTGACCATAGAGGGGGTCATAGAGCAAAACGGAGACCACCATCGTGTTCGCGAAAGTCTCCCCTGTGACCATAGAGGGGGTCATAGAGCAAAACAGAGAGCACCATCGTGTTCGCGAAAGTCTCCCCTGTGACCGTAGAGGGGGGGGTCATAGTTTTGTAGGTCAAACCGTTCAGACGCTAGACGTTTTTTGTGTGAAGAATGACTTTCGGGATGTCTCATTGTCTGATGAACACTGCTCTAGCTCTGTCACCTTTCACCTTTCACCTCAGATGTGGAAGTGCGACACAAGCGGATGTGGTGGATTGTAATGTAAATAAAAACTGATACAATTTCTGATACAATCTTAAACTGATGGGGTGCATCGATCAACTCTAACTTAATTGTAAAGGTCTGAATTGGTTGCTTATTTGATTGGACTTTTTTATTATAATATATTTATAAAAAAAAAATTATAGACCACAAATATGCTACTTAAGAGATTACATGTGGTCTATTAACATTTTTGGAACCGATTAGAACTGTTACTTGAAAGGATTAACGTGGCCGATTGCTAAATTTAATTTGGCTTTCATTAAAAAGGTCGGAACACCACCCAGTGTTCTGATTATCTCCCCCTATCTGTGATAAACACACATTTATTTTATTTGACTAGGCAAGTCAGTTCAGAACAAATTCTTATTTTTAATGACAGCCTAGGAACAGTGGGTTAACAGATGTGTACCTTGTCAGCTTGGGGATTTGAACTTGCAGCATTTTGGTTACTAGTCCAACGCTCTAACCACTAGGCTACCCTGCTGCCCCATATTCAACAATTTTCTCAAATTCTGTCGTACTGTCTCGAAACTAAACGGTCAAAAAACTATTCTCCTCAGATAACCTCCGTCATCTATTACATATCTGACCTGCTTCATCAGATAACCCCTTTCTATTACATATCTGACCTGCTTCATCAGATAACCCCTTTATATTACATATCTGACCTGCTTCATCAGAAACCAAAGCACCTTGGGCAGTTCCATCTCTCAACGCAGAAAAAGGTTTTGATCGACTAGAATGATCATATGTTTGGTCAATTTTGGAAAATAAAACCAAAATTTCGCCCCTGTGCCTGCCCATACCGTAACCCCACCACCACCATGGAGCACTCTGTTCACACCGTTGACACTCTGTTCACACGTTGACAGTTGAAACTGGGATTAATCCGAGAAGAGCACACTTCTCCAGCTTGCCGGCGGCCATCCAAGGTGAACATTTTCCCACTAAAGACACCAAACTGCAGTCAGGTCAATACCCTGGTGAGTACGTCGAGCACGCAGACGAGCTTCCCTGAGATGGTTTCTGACAGTTTGTGCATATATTCTTCGGTTGTGCAAATCAACAGTTTCATCAGCTGTCTGGGTGGCTGTTCTCAGACCATCTCGCAGGTGAAGAAGCCAGTTGAGGAGGTCCTGGGCTGGCGTGGTTACACGTGGTCTGTGGTTGAGGAGGTCCTGGGCTGGTGTGGTTACACATGGTCTGTGGTTGAGGAGGTCCTGGGCTGGTGTGGTTACACATGGTCTGTGGTTGAGGAGGTCCTGGGCTGGCGTGGTTACTTGATTACACACAGGTGGATTGTATTTATCATCATTAGTCATTTAGGTCAACATTGGATCATTCACAGATCTTCACTGAACTTCTGGAGAGAGTTTGCTGCACTGAAAGTAAAGGGGCTGAATAATTTTGCACGCCCAATTTTTCAGTTTTTGATTTGTTAAAAAAGTTTGAAATATCCAATAAATGGTGTACCACTTCATGATTGTGTCCCACTTGTTGTTGATTCTTCACAAAAAAATACAGTTTTATATCTTTATGTTTGAAGCCTGAAATGTGGCAAAAGGTCGCAAAGTTCAAGGGGGCCGAATACTTTCGCAAGGCACTGTACTACCAAATTCTCCAAAATGACATTGGAGGTGGCTTATGGTAGAGAAATTAACATTTAATTCTCTGGCAACATCTCTGGTGGACATTCCTGCAGTCAGCATCCCAATTGCATCTGTCACATTGTGTTGTGTGACAAAACTGCACATTTTAGAGTGGCCTTTTATTGTCCCCAGCACAAGGTGCACCTGTGTAATGATCATGCCGTTTAATCATCTTCTTGATATGCCACACCTGTCAGATGAATGGATTATCTTGGCAATGGAGAAATGCTCTCTAACAGGTGTGTAATCAAATTTGTGCACAACATTTGAGAGAAATACGTCTTTTGTGCGTATGGAACATTTCTGGGATCTTTTATTTCAGAATTTATTTTTATTTTTTTTTACCTTTATTTAACCAGGCAAGTCAGTTAAGAACAAATTCTTATTTTCAATGACGGCCTGGGAACAGTGGATTAACTGCCTGTTCAAGGGCAGAAGGACAGATTTGTACCTTGTCAGCTCGGGGGTTTGAACTCGCAACCTTCTGGTTACTAGTCAAGACTCCCTAAATTTTATCAGCATATCGATTGCGCAACCAGGGGCGGAAAAACCTTGGATCACTGTGACTCTAACTTCCGCGACGCATATAAGGCCCTGCCCCGCCCCCCTTTCGGAAAAGCTGACCACGACTCCATTTTGCTGATACCTGCCTACAGACAAAAGCTAAAAAAAGAAGCTCCCACGCTGAGGTCTGTCCAACGCTGGTCCGACCAAGCTGACTCCACACTCCAAGACTGCTTCCATCACGTGGACTGGGACATGTTTCGTATTGCGTCAGATAACAACATTGACGAATACGCTGATTCGGTGTGCGAGTTCATTAGAACGTGCGTTGAAGATGTCGTTCCCATAGCAACGATTAAAACATTCCCTAACCAGAAACCGTGGATTGATGGCAGCATTCGCGTGAAACTGAAAGCGCGAACCACTGCTTTCATTCAGGGCAAGGTGTCTGGTAACATGACTGAATACAAACAGTGCAGCTATTCCCTCCGTAAGGCTATCAAACAAGCTAAGCGTCAGTACAGAGACAAAATAGAATCCCAATTCAACGGCTCAGACACAAGAGGCATGTGGCAGGGTCTACAGTCAATCACGGACTACAGGAAGAAATCCAGCCCAGTCACGGCCCAGGATGTCTTGCTCCCAGGCAGACATAACTTTTTTGCCCGCTTTGAGGATAATACAGTGCCACTGACACGGCCTGCAACGGAAACATGCGGTCTCTCCTTCACTGCAGCCGAGGTGAGTAAAACATTTAAACGTGTTAACCCTCGCAAGGCTGCAGGCCCAGACGGCATCCCCAGCCGCGCCCTCAGAGCATGCGCAGACCAGCTGGCTGGTGTGTTTACGGACATATTCAATCAATCCCTATACCAGTCTGCTGTTCCCACATGCTTCAAGAGGGCCACCATTGTTCCTGTTCCCAAGAAAGCCAAGGTAACTGAGCTAAACGACTACCGCCCCGTAGCACTCACGTCCGTCATCATGAAGTGCTTTGAGAGACTAGTCAAGGACCATATCACCTCCACCCTACCTGACACCCTAGACCCATTCCAATTTGCTTTCCGCTCAAATAGGTCCACAGACGATGCAATCTCAACCACACTGCACACTGCCCTAACCCATCTGGACAAGAGGAATACCTATGTGAGAATGCTGTTCATCGACTACAGCTCGGCATTCAACACCATAGTACCCTCCAACCTCGTCATCAAGCTCGAGACCCTGGGTCTCGACCCCGCCCTGTGCAACTGGGTACTGGACTTCCTGACGGGCCGCCCCCAGGTGGTGAGAGTAGGTAACAACATCTCCTCCCCGCTGATCCTCAACACTGGGGCCCCACAAGGGTGCGTTCTGAGCCCTCTCCTGTACTCCCTGTTCACCCACGACTGCGTGGCCACGCACGCCTCCAACTCAATCATCAAGTTTGCGGACGACACAACAGTGGTAGGCTTGATTACCAACAACGACGAGACGGCCTACAGGGAGGAGGTGAGGGCCCTCGGAGTGTGGTGTCAGGAAAATAACCTCACACTCAACGTCAACAAAACTAAGGAGATGATTGTGGACTTCAGGAAACAGCAGAGGGAACACCCCCCTATCCACATCGATGGAACAGTAGTGGAGAGAGTAGCAAGTTTTAAGTTCCTCGGCATACACATCACAGACAAACTGAATTGGTCCACTCACACAAACAGCATCGTGAAGAACTCGGCTTGTCACCAAAAGCACTCACAAACTTCTACAGATGCACAATCGAGAGCATCCTGGCGGGCTGTATCACCGCCTGGTACGGCAACTGCTCCACCCTCAACCCTAAGGCTCTCCAGAGGGTAGTGAGGTCTGCACAACGCATCACCGGGGGCAAACTACCTGCCCTCCAGGACACCTACACCACCCGATGTTACAGGAAGGCCATAAAGATCATCAAGGACATCAACCACCCGAGCCACTGCCTGTTCACCCCGCTATCATCCAGAAGGCGAGGTCAGTACAGGTGCATCAAAGCTGGGACCGAGAGACTGAAAAACAGCTTCTATCTCAAGGCCATCAGACTGTTAAACAGCCACCACTAACATTGAGTGGCTGCTGCCAACACACTGACACTGACTCAACTCCAGCCACTTTAGGAATGGGAATTGATGGGAAATGATGTAAATATATCACTAGCCACTTTAAACAATGCTACCTTATATAATGTTACTTACCCTACATTATTCATCTCATATGCAAACGTATATACTGTACTCTATATCATCGACTGCATCCTTATGTAATACATGTATCACTAGCCACTTTAACTATGCCACTTTGTTTACATACTCATCTCATATGTATATACTGTACTCGATACCATCTACTGTATCTTGCCTATGCTGCTCTGTACCATCACTCATTCATATATCCTTATGTACATATTCTTTATCCCCTTACACTGTGTATAAGACAGTAGTTTAGGAATTGTTAGTTAGATTACTTGTTGGTTATTACTGCATTGTCGGAACTAGAAGCACAAGCATTTCGCTACACTCGCATTAACATCTGCTAACCATGTGTATGTGACAAATAAAATTTGATTTGATTTGGATGGGAGGTGGGGGTGGAGACATGGCTGGGTGGGGTTGGGGAAATGGGATGGGAGGTGGGGGTGGAGACATGGCTGGGTGGGGTTGGGGAAATGGGATGGGAGGTGGGGGTGGAGACATGTTGGCTGGGTGGGGTTGGGGGAATGGGATGGGAGGTGGGGGTGGAGACATGTTGGCTGGATGGGGTTGGGGGAATGGGATGGGATGGGAGGTGAGGGTGGAGACATGTTGGCTCGGTGGGGTTGGAGTAATGGGATGGGAGGTGGGGGTGGAGCTGGGTGGGGTTGGGGGATTGGGATGGGAGGTTGGGGTGGAGACATGTTGGCTGGATGGGGTTGGGGGAATGGGATGGGAGGTGGGGGTGGAGACATGTTGGCTGGATGGGGTTGGGGGAATGGAATGGGATGGGAGGTGAGGGTGGAGACATGTTGGCTCGGTGGGGTTGGAGTAATGGGATGGGAGGTGGGGGTGGAGCTGGGTGGGGTTGGGGGATTGGGATGGGAGGTTGGGGTGGAGACATGTTGGCTGGGTGGGGGTTGGGGGAATGGGATGGGAGGTGGGGTGGAGACATGTTGGCTGGGTGGGGTTGGGGGAATGGGATGGGATGGGAGGTGGGGCTGGAGACATGTTGGCTGGGTGGGGGTGGAGTAATGGGATGGGAGGTGGGGGTGGAGCTGGGTGGGGGTGGAGTAATGGGATGGGAGGCGGGGGTAGAGCTGGGTGGGGTGGAGTAATGGGATGGGAGGTGGGGGTGGAGCTGGGTGGGGGGGGAGTAATGGGATGGGAGGTGGTGGTGGATCTGGGTGGGGTGGAGTAATGGGATGGGAGGTGGGGGTGGATCTGGGTGGGGTGGAGTAATGGGATGGGAGGTGGGGGTGGAGCTGGGTGGGGTGGAGTAATGGGATGGGAGGTGGGGGTGGATCTGGGTGGGGTGGAGTAATGGGATGGGAGGTGGGGGTGGATCTGGGTGGGGGTGGAGTAATGGGATGGGAGGTGGGGGTGGAGCTGGGTGGGGGTGGAGTAATGGGATGGGAGGTGGGGGTGGAGCTGGGTGGGGGTGGAGTAATGGGATGGGAGGTGGGGGTGGATCTGGGTGGGGTGGAGTAATGGGATGGGAGGTGGGGGTGGAGCTGGGTGGGGGTGGAGTAATGGGATGGGAGGTGGGGGTGGAGCTGGGTGGGGTGGAGTAATGGGATGGGAGGTGGGGGTGGATCTGGGTGGGGTGGAGTAATGGGATGGGAGGTGGGGGTGGAGCTGGGTGGGGGTGGAGTAATGGGATGGGAGGTGGGGGTGGATCTGGGTGGGGGTGGAGTAATGGGATGGGAGGTGGGGGTGGATCTGGGTGGGGTGGAGTAATGGGATGGGAGGTGGGGGTGGATCTGGGTGGGGGTGGAGTAATGGGATGGGAGGTGGGGGTGGAGCTGGGTGGGGGTGGAGTAATGGGATGGGAGGTGGGGGTGGAGCTGGGTGGGGGTGGAGTAATGGGATGGGAGGTGGGGGTGGATCTGGGTGGGGTGGAGTAATGGGATGGGAGGTGGGGGTGGATCTGGGTGGGGGTGGAGTAATGGGATGGGAGGTGGGGGTGGATCTGGGTGGGGTGGAGTAATGGGATGGGAGGTGGGGGTGGAGCTGGGTGGGGGTGGAGTAATGGGATGGGAGGTGGGGGTGGAGCTGGGTGGGGGTGGAGTAATGGGATGGGAGGTGGGGGTGGAGCTGGGTGGGGGTGGAGTAATGGGATGGGAGGTGGGGGTGGATCTGGGTGGGGTGGAGTAATGGGATGGGAGGTGGGGGTGGATCTGGGTGGGGGTGGAGTAATGGGATGGGAGGTGGGGGTGGATCTGGGTGGGGTGGAGTAATGGGATGGGAGGTGGGGGTGGAGTAATGGGATGGGAGGTGGGGGTGGATCTGGGTGGGGTGGAGTAATGGGATGGGAGGTGGGGGTGGATCTGGGTGGGGTGGAGTAATGGGATGGGAGGTGGGGGTGGATCTGGGTGGGGTGGAGTAATGGGATGGGAGGTGGGGGTGGAGCTGGGTGGGGGTGGAGTAATGGGATGGGAGGTGGGGGTGGAGCTGGGTGGGGGTGGAGTAATGGGATGGGAGGTGGGGGTGGAGCTGGGTGGGGGTGGAGTAATGGGATGGGAGGTGGGGGTTTTAACCCACCTCTTTTTTGTTTTCTTTTCCTGTTGATACTCAATACATTATTTATTATTCAACTCTCTATGTAGTTGTTACTGGGTTTTCTTCTGAGGATTCAGCCTATAGGTACATGTTTTATAAGCGTATCATTTAAAAGCATCATGCATCTGTAACAACGAAACAAAAAAATAACAATTTAGTCACAAAATAAATAATGCACTTGCATATACATTTTGTTATTGTATCAGGTCTTTAAAAAAAATATTTTGAATTAAAATTAAGAAAATTATATGTGCCTAATTTTCATAAATACACTGTTTGTATTTGCATATATGAATAAATTAATATAAAGGGTTGGAACAGGGATGTAACCACCAAACACTTGCTCTGTCTATCTTACCTGCACTCATCTGCACTCTCTAGGCTGCCTCATTAATTACTGTTGTTGTCACGTTCTCTTGCAAAATTCGACGAGTGTTTCAATAGCAGAATACTCTCAGATTAAAAAATCAACATGCTTGGCTCTAAACAACACCCATCTAAACATACTTTACATTTTTTTATGAGATCAGACATAAAACCACTATAATCCTAGTGTTCATTTTTGTTAGTTGCTTTCATTTCTCCGCATGCAATTTGTAAACATTTCAACTGTATTAAATTATTATATTTTTTTCAATTCCACATAAAATGAACACCATCGAAAATAAAATATCTTTCTTGTCTTTCTTGTGATTTAAGTGCCCAGATGGTGCATTAAATCCCCAAGAGAATGAAAGAGTCGCAGGGGTAAAAAGACATCAATCCAGTGAGATTTAGGTAAAGACAGGTGGGAGTGCAGCGAGAGAGACAAACATAGACTTTTAGTTGAGTAATTATTTTAACACGTTTAGGTTAAATCTACAGCACTTGGGTGAAGGCCAAATAGATCTTACCTAGCTTGAGCAAGTCAAAACAGATCAATTACATTTTAATTTGCCTCATTTTGTTTTTGCGATTTGTTGTGGATGTTAACACTCATAAATTAATCAAATTGATAAGTTTAGACAAGGGCCAGTATTCAATCCAATCGCGTTTGTTGAAAATGCGTCATTTTAAGGTAATTTACAATTGAGACGACAAATACAGTGTTACCGTGAATGCAGACTTTGTGAAGGGTGGGGGGGCATTAAAACAATACATTGTCAACAAGCGCGATCGGATTGAACCCTGGTCTAAACCTTAGATGCCACTAGATTAACTAGATTAATTTCTCAACCCCCCCTCCTCTGGGACTCCCAAATGTTTTTTAATGTTGTTGTAGCCCTGAACTAACTCACCTGAGTCATCTAGTCAAGGGCTTGATTAGACTTCCAACATTTGAACAGAAATGTGAAGAAAAAAAATAATTAAAACCTCGATAAATAATCACAAAGGAATGGTGTTGTGGGCCAAACAAAAGTTGTTTATTTTTCCCCTGAGACGATGACGCTCGGAACCTTTAAATAGTTTTCATGGAACACTGGCATCATGGAATGTTCGACCCTCATGTAGCAGCCACTGAAAAGCTCGCACTGACATACACATTGACACACACTGACACAACTACCATACTTTTCCACCCAGATTGTTCCATTGTTGCTCTGATAACAAGGTAAGAGGTAACCTAACTTTTATTTTCCACTTGAAATTGTAACTGTAAATGTTTGATGTATTTCTACTGTCAACAGCATATTCTGTAAAACTCGTCTACCAGGTCACATATTCTATTTCAACTTTCCATCACATTGCCTAGTTATCAGAAATCAAGCATAGTTCTTTCTTTTTGTTGTTGTCTGTTTTTCTCAGATCCATGCTTTCAGATTGTTCCATTGTTGCTCTGATAACAAGACAACATAGAGGCAGTACATACACTGAGTGTACAAAACATGAACAACACCTTCCTAATATTAAGTTACACCCCCCCTCATCTTGGGGCATGGACTCTACAAGGTGTCAAAAGTGTTCCACAGGAATGCCGGGCCATGTTGACTCCAACGCTTCCTACAGTTGTGTCAAGTTGGCTGGATGTCCTTTTGGTTGGTGGACCGTTCTTGATACACACAGGAAACTGTTGAGCGTGGAAAAAAACCCAGCAGCGTTGCAGTTCTTGACCAACACAAACCGGTGCGTCTGGCACCTACTACCATAGCCCCCCCCCCACCCCCACCCCCCCACCCCCGTTCAAAGACACTTCAATATTTTGTCCATTCACCCTCTGAATGGGTCACACACACACAGTAAAAAATACATGTCTCAATTGTCACAAAGCATTAGGAAGTCTTTAACCTGTATCCTGCACTTACATTGGTTAAAGTGGATTTAATAAGTGACATCAGTAAAGGATCATAGGTGTTCCTAATGTTTTGTACAGTCAGTGTATTTACCCTTAACTGCACCTGTAAATGTTCTAGGTTGTTCTACGACTCAAACAGCATCTTCTACGTCTATCAACTTCCCATGGCATTACGCCAGTTATCAGAAACTGCCTATCACAAATCAACTGAATCATAGCTTCATCTTTGAGTGTGCCTACGTGTCTCTCCAGTTAACTGCCATTGAGTCAACAGCATTCAACAGGCTCTAGTGTTCCATTCAACAGGCTCTAGTGTTCCATTCAACAGGCTCTAGTGTTCCATTCAACAGGCTCTAGTGTTCCATTCAACAGGCTCTAGTGTTCCATTCAACAGGCTCTAGTGTTCCATTCCACAGGCTCTAGTGTTCCATTCAACAGGCTCTAGTGTTCCATTCAACAGGCTCTAGTGTTCCATTCAACAGGCTCTAGTGTTCCATTCAACAGGCTCTAGTGTTCCATTCAACAGGCTCTAGTGTTCCATTCAACAGGCTCTAGTGTTCCATTCCACAGGCTCTAGTGTTCCATTCAACAGGCTCTAGTGTTCCATTCAACAGGCTCTAGTGTTCCATTCCACAGGCTCTAGTGTTCCATTCAACAGGCTCTAGTGTTCCATTCAACAGGCTCTAGTGTTCCATTCAACAGGCTCTAGTGTTCCATTCAACAGGCTCTAGTGTTCCATTCAACAGGCTCTAGTGTTCCATTCCACAGGCTCTAGTGTTCCATTCAACAGGCTCTAGTGTTCCATTCAACAGGCTCTAGTGTTCCATTCAACAGGCTCTAGTGTTCCATTCAACAGGCTCTAGTGTTCCATTCAACAGGCTCTAGTGTTCCATTCCACAGGCTCTAGTGTTCCATTCCACAGGCTCTAGTGTTCCATTCAACAGGCTCTAGTGTTCCATTCAACAGGCTCTAGTGTTCCATTCCACAGGCTCTAGTGTTCCATTCAACAGGCTCTAGTGTTCCATTCAACAGGCTCTAGTGTTCCATTCAACAGGCTCTAGTGTTCCATTCCACAGGCTCTAGTGTTCCATTCAACAGGCTCTAGTGTTCCATTCAACAGGCTCTAGTGTTCCATTCAACAGGCTCTAGTGTTCCATTCAACAGGCTCTAGTGTTCCATTCCACAGGCTCTAGTGTTCCATTCAACAGGCTCTAGTGTTCCATTCAACAGGCTCTAGTGTTCCATTCAACAGGCTCTAGTGTTCCATTCCACAGGCTCCATTGCTCTGGCCCCCCAATGGTGGAACAAACTCCCTCACGACGCCAGGACAGCGGAGTCAATCACCACCTTCCGGAGACACCTGAAACCCCACCTCTTTAAGGAATACCTAGGATAGGATAAAGTAATCCTTCTCACCCCCCCCCTTAAATGATTTAGATGCACTATTGTAAAGTGGCTGTTCCACTGGATGTCATAAGGTGAATTCACCAATTTGTAAGTCGCTCTGGATAAGAGCGTCTGCCAAATGACTTAAATGTAAATGTAATGTAAATGTTAACTGGCCCCACCTCCATCTGAAACACAGAGCAGCTCTTTGTCCTCTGTCAGGACTGATGCCTCCAAAAGGACTTCACTATTCCCTTCACGGTGTACCGGTCTATGGGCCCTGGTCAAGAATACAGTGCACTATAAAAGGAAATGGGTTGCTATTTGGGACAGCTTCCGGTTCCCTGAATGGCTCTATGGCTCCAAAGACTTCTATTGTTCTACTGCAGCAGAAGAGAAACATTTGAATGTGCCTTTGACAGCTGCAGTCAAAACCACATTTTAAGCATCAATAAACATTCAAAGAGCCTGTGTACATCAATGGAGATCGTCACAGAATGGTGGGTCTTTACCTCTCCTCGTTATACACAGGCAGTACACCTGGTTTACCTCTCCTCGTTATACACAGGCAGTACACCTGGTTTACCTCTCCTCGTTATACACAGGCAGTACACCTGGCTGTCTAGATGGACAGGCAATACACCTGGCTGGCTAGATGGACACCTGGCTGGCTAGATGGACACCTGGTTAGCTAGATGGACAGGCAATACACCTGGTTAGCTAGATGGACAGGCAATACACCTGGCTGGCTAGATCAAATCAAAATCAAATCAAATTTATTAATATAGCCCTTCGTACATCAGCTGATATCTCAAAGTGCTGTACAGAAACCCAGCCTAAAACCCCAAACAGCAAGCAATGCAGGTGTAGACGTACGGTGGCTAGGAAAAACTCCCTAGAAAGGCCAGAACCTAGGAAGAAACCTAGAGAGGAACCAGGCTATGTGGGGTGGCCAGTCCTCTTCTGGCTGTGCCGGGTGGAGATTATAACAGAACATGGCCAAGATGTTCAAATGTTCATAAATGACCAGCATGGTTGAATAATAATAAGGCAGAACAGTTGAAACTGGAGAGGCAGTACACCTGGTTAGCTAGATGGACACCTGGCTGGCTAGATGGACACCTGGCTGGCTAGATAGACAGGCAGTACACATGGTTAGCTAGATGGACAAGCAGTACACCTGGCTGGCTAGATAGACAGGCAGTACACCTGGTTAGCTAGATGGACACCTGGCTGGCTAGATGGACACCTGGCTGGCTAGATGGACAGGCAGTACACCTGGTTAGCCAGATGGCCAGTCAGTACACCTGGTTAGCTAGATAGGCAGGTAGTACACCTGGTTAGCTAGATGGACAGGCAGTACACCTGGTTAGCTAGATGGACAGGCAGTACACCTGGTTAGCTAGATAGACAGGCAGTACACCTGGCTGGCTAGATGGACAGGCAGTACACCTGGTTAGCTAGATAGACAGACAATACACCTGGTTAGCTAGATGGACACCTG
Source organism: Oncorhynchus masou masou (assembly GCF_036934945.1). Taxonomy (NCBI): domain Eukaryota; kingdom Metazoa; phylum Chordata; class Actinopteri; order Salmoniformes; family Salmonidae; genus Oncorhynchus; species Oncorhynchus masou. Next base: position 114,068,613 of record NC_088235.1, read on the forward strand.
GTTAGCTAGATGGACACCTGGCTGGCTAGATAAACAGGCAGTACACCTGGTTAGCCAGATAGACAGGCAGTACACCTGGCTGGCTAGATGGACAGGCAGTACACCTGGTTAGCTAGATAGACAGGCAGTACACCTGGCTGGCTAGATGGGCAGGCAATACACCTGGTTAGCTAGATAGGCAGGCAATACACCTGGTTAGCTTGATAGACAGGCAGTACACCTGGTTAGCTAGATAGACAGGCAGCACACCTGGCTGGCTAGATAGACAGGCAGTACACCTGGTTAGCTAGATAGGCAGGCAATACACCTGGTTAGCTAGATAGGCAGGCAATACACCTGGTTAGCTTGATAGACAGGCAGTACACCTGGTTAGCTAGATGGACACCTGGTTAGCTAGATGGACACCTGGCTGGCTAGATAGGCAGGCAATACACCTGGTTAGCTAGATAGACAGACAATACACCTGGTTAGCTAGATGGACACCTGGTTAGCTAGATGGACACCTGGCTGGCTAGATAGGCAGGCAATACACCTGGTTAGCTAGATAGACATGCAGTACACCTGGCTGGCTAGATGGACAGGCAATACACCTGGTTAGCTAAATGGACAGGCAGTACACCTGGTTAGCTAAATGGACAGGCAGTACACCTGGTTAGCTAAATGGACAGGCAGTACACCTGGTTAGCTAAATGGACAGGCAGTACACCTGGCTGGCTAGATAGACAGGCAGTACACCTGGTTATAGCTAGATAGACAGGCAGTACACCTGGTTAGCTAAATGGACAGGCAGTACACCTGGCAGGTGGGAGGATCCTGAACAAAGAATGCATCCCAAATGGAACGCTATTCCTATGCCCTATGTAGTGCACCCTGTTCCCTATGGGCTCTGTTCAACAGTCATGGACTATTATGGAATAGGGTGCCAGTTGTGATGCACCCTGGGACTGGTACTACTGGACAGCAAGATAAGACTTAGTGCTGGAGAAATTGGTAACATTCAAATCTGGTGTCCTGGTTCTGGGTGAGACCGCTGAGGACAGGCCTGATGGGTCTGGCTGAGACCGTTGAGGACAGACCTGATGGTTCTGAGTGAGACCGTTGAGGACAGGCCTGATGGTTCTGAGTGAGACCGTTGAGGACAGGCCTGATGGTTCTGAGTGAGACCGTTGAGGACAGGCCTGATGGGTCTGGGTGAGACCGCTGAGGACAGGCCTGATGGTTCTGAGTGAGACCGCTGAGGACAGGCCTGATGGTTCTGGGTGAGACTGCTGAGGACAGGCCTGATGGTTCTGGGTGAGACCGCTGAGGACAGGCCTGATGGGTCTGGGTGAGACTGCTGAGGACAGGCCTGATGGTTCTGGGTGAGACCGCTGAGGACAGGCCTGATGGGTCTGGGTGAGACCGCTGAAGACAGGCCTGATGGGTCTGGCTGAGACCGTTGAGGACAGGCCTGATGGTTCTGAGTGAGACCGTTGAGGACAGGCCTGATGGTTCTGAGTGAGACCGTTGAGGACAGGCCTGATGGTTCTGGGTGAGACCGCTGAGGACAGGCCTGATGGTTCTGAGTGAGACCGTTGAGGACAGGCCTGATGGGTCTGGGTGAGACCGCTGAGGACAGGCCTCATGGTTCTGAGTGAGACCGTTGAGGACAGGCCTGATGGCTCTGGGTGAGATAGTTGAGGACAGGCCTGATGGCTCTGGGTGAGATAGTTGAGGACAGACCTTATGGTTCTGAGTGAGACCGCTGAGGACAGGCCTGATGGTTCTGAGTGAGACAGTTGAGGTCAGACCCGATGGTTCTGAGTGAGACCGTTGAGGACAGGCCTGATGGTTCTGAGTGAGACCGCTGAGGACGGGCCTGATGGTTCTGAGTGAGACAGTTGAGGTCAGACCCGATGGTTCTGAGTGAGACCGTTGAGGACAGGCCTGATGGTTCTGAGTGAGACCGTTGAAGACAGGCCTCGTGGTTCTGAGTGAGACCGTTGAGGACAGGCCTGATGGGTCTGGGTGAGACCGCTGAGGACAGGCCTGATGGTTCTGAGTGAGACCGCTGAGGACAGGCCTGATGGTTCTGGGTGAGACCGCTGAGGACAGGCCTGATGGGTCTGGGTGAGACCGCTGAGGACGGGCCTGATGGTTCTGGGTGAGACCGCTGAGGACGGGCCTGATGGTTCTGGGTGAGACCGCTGAGGACGGGCCTGATGGTTCTGGGTGAGACCGCTGAGGACGGGCCTGATGGGTCTGGGTGAGACCGTTGAGGACAGACCTGATGCTACAAGCCCAGTGCATCTTGGAGCTGTAGTCTGTAAAGGACAATATGGCCCTCAGTGTAAATGTGTATCCTTGCCCCATGGGTAAATGTTATACCAGACAGGAGAAAGTATGTTATTTTCTTTGAAGGGCTTGTTTGAACTTGATGGTTGAGTGTAGTAATGCCCTGAGTCGGCATTGCAAGACAGCAGGTGCTGTACAACTGTAGAACTCAGTTCAGTTGTGCTGCTAGTTGTTACAACACAGACATACTTGAGTAACTGTTGTTTATCTCCAACTCTTCGACATAATCCTCGTAGTGGGCTGGTATTTGTTTAGAGCAGTTTTGCAACAAGTAACAATGAGCTGCTTCTCTATTCAGCATCTTAATGTGCCAGAAATGACAACAATCTGGGTTTTTTTTTAAGGGAGAGAAAAAGCAATTGATTATTGTTTTTATGGATGCTTATTAGCCTTTGATTATTGTTTTTATGGGCTTATTAGCCTTTTTGAGATGACACCTTTTCTGTGGTGTGAATTACCACATGGTCTTTGGCAAACTTATGTGAGAGAAAAAAATAGCTATTGGTTTATTCCGTCACAAAAACATTGTATCAAAAACAGCTAATGTCTTTGTGTGTATGTTCCAGAATATATCAACTCCTTCCTTATGCACTAGAACAGCAGGACTCCATAGTGCTGTTACCTAACTCATTAATCCGCTTCCGGATCTAATTAAACAACAATACTGTCCCTACAGAAAGCATTTGTTGTTTATGGATTTGAACATGCATGCAGACCTATTGTTCATCAAGAAAAAATGCCAATTTAAATGGAAAATATCAGCAACTACGAGCCAGTACTTTCTCGAGACAGATGGGTTACCTCCCACAATGTTGTGAATGTTCGGCAGGTATCCTAGCAGTTAAGAGTGTTGGGCCCCGCGCCCGGGAGACCTATGGGGCGGCGCACAATTGGCCCAGCTTCGTCCGGGTAAGGGGAGGAGGAGACAAGGGATATCCTTGTCTCATCGCACACTAGTAACTCCTGTGGCTAGCCTGGCGCAGTGCACGTTGACATGGTCGCCAGGTGTACGGTGTTTCCTCGGACACATTGGTGCGGCTGGCTTCCAGGTTGAATGGGCATTGTGTCAAGAAGCAGTGCAGTTGGCTTGGTTGGATTGTGTTTCGGAGGACGTCTTTGCCCCATTACCCCCTCTCGACCTTCGCCTCTCCCAAGTCCGTACGGGAGTTGCAGCGATGAGACAAGACTGTAACTACCAATTGGATACCACGAAATTGGGGAGAAAAAAAAGGGTGAAAATACACAAAAAAAAACACCAAAAAAAGTGTTGGGCCAGTAACTGAAAGGTTGTCGGTTCAAATGCCTGAGCCGACGAGGTGAAAAATCTGTCCATCTGTCCTTGAGCAAGGCACTTAATCCCTAATTGCTCTGGATAAAACTTTGCTAAATGACTGAAATGTGAAGGTGCTGTTGCCCTGGGACTGGCCCCGCCCCCAGCCCCGCCCCCCGGCAGCCTACACTTTGTTTTCCCCACCTCTCAGCCACAGCAGCAGTGGCTAGGGGGGGGGGGCAGCCCCCATGGATATGCTAATATGAGGAATGTGGCCATTTCCTCCTTTAGCAGGGAAACAAAGGGAATGAAGAGTCTCCCAACACAGGGCAGGTCGCACCCACTGCCTATAGGCTGCATTGTGCTGCTGCGGGCCCAGTCAAGCCAGGCCGAATGACCCATTAACAGGTTCTGATGGTTCGAATGGCCTGTCCAGGTAGTCCATATGTCTTCAAGGATCTTATCAGAGTACATTTTCAGTCAATTCGGGGGAAGTAACCAGAAATGTTGAGCCCTATATTCCCTGTGGAAATAAGGAAATTGTTCTGTGGGGAAATCAGTTGTGTTTCTGAATTGGCTGGTTAAATGGCTGGCCTACTTCACATGTAATGTCTGCCTGTCTATTCACAGGTTGTTCTAATGGCCTGTACGTGTGTCACAGCACGGTCTGTCTGCTTCTAGCTACACATCTAACGTACAATATATCTGTGTGCTTCACGGTTCACACAAATGAAAGGGGGGATTGAATTGTGTTGAATGTGTGTTTCACACATCCATTTTTTTGGTGACAAAGTGCGTTTCTCTGTCAGGGAAGTTTTCTAGGTAGATAGATGTGTTTATGGGTCTTCACTGTTGCTCATTTCATTTCCACTCCCAGAATATGTGCTGATAACACAATCTGGTTTATGGGATACCAGTATGTATAGTGTTAAATAGATAGCAATATGTATAGTATGACAGATATACCAGTATATATAGTATTACAGATATACCAGTATATATAGTATTACAGATATACCAGTATATATAGTATTACAGATATACCAGTATATATAGTATTACAGATATACCAGTATGTATAGTATTACCATCTACAGATATACCAGTATGTATAGTATTACAGATATACCAGTATGTATAGTATTACAGATATACCAGTATATATAGTATTACAGATATACCAGTATGTATAGTATTACAGATATACCAGTATATATAGTATAACAGATATACCAGTATGTATAGTATTACAGATATACCAGTATGTATAGTATTACAGATATACCAGTATATATAGTATAACAGATATACCAGTATGTATAGTATTACAGATATACCAGTATATATAGTATTACAGATATACCAGTATGTATAGTATTACAGATATACCAGTATGTATAGTATTACAGATATACCAGTATGTATAGTATTACAGATATACCAGTATGTATAGTATTACAGATATACCAGTATGTATAGTATTACAGATATACCAGTATGTATAGTATTACAGATATACCAGTATGTATAGTATTACAGATATACCAGTATGTATAGTATTACAGATATACCAGTATGTATAGTATTACAGATATACCAGTATGTATAGTATTACAGATATACCAGTATATATAGTATAACAGATATACCAGTATGTATAGTATTACAGATATACCAGTATATATAGTATTACAGATATACCAGTATGTATAGTATTACAGATATACCAGTATGTATAGTATTACAGATATACCAGTATGTATAGTATTACAGATATACCAGTATGTATAGTATTACAGATATACCAGTATGTATAGTATTACAGATATACCAGTATGTATAGTATTACAGATATACCCGTATGTATAGTATTACAGATATACCAGTATGTATAGTATTATCATCTACAGATATACCAGTATGTATAGTATTACAGATATACCAGTATGTATAGTATTATCATCTACAGATATACCAGTATGTATAGTATTACAGATATACCAGTATGTATAGTATTATCATCTACAGATATACCAGTATGTATAGTATTACAGATATACCAGTATGTATAGTATTACAGATATACCAGTATGTATAGTATTACAGATATACCAGTATGTATAGTATTACAGATATACCAGTATATATAGTATTACAGATATACCAGTATGTATAGTATTACAGATATACCAGTATATATAGTATTACAGATATACCAGTATGTATAGTATTACAGATATACCAGTATGTATAGTATTACAGATATACCAGTATGTATAGTATTACAGATATACCAGTATGTATAGTATTACAGATATACCAGTATGTATAGTATTACAGATATACCAGTATGTATAGTATTACAGATATACCAGTATGTATAGTATTACAGATATACCAGTATGTATAGTATTACAGATATACCAGTATGTATAGTATTACAGATATACCAGTATGTATAGTATTACAGATATACCAGTATATATAGTATAACAGATATACCAGTATGTATAGTATTACAGATATACCAGTATGTATAGTATTACAGATATACCAGTATATATAGTATTACAGATATACCAGTATATATAGTATAACAGATATACCAGTATGTATAGTATTACAGATATACCAGTATGTATAGTATTACAGATATACCAGTATATATAGTATTACAGATATACCAGTATGTATAGTATTACAGATATACCAGTATATATAGTATAACAGATATACCAGTATGTATAGTATTACAGATATACCAGTATGTATAGTATTACAGATATACCAGTATATATAGTATAACAGATATACCAGTATGTATAGTATTACAGATATACCAGTATATATAGTATTACAGATATACCAGTATGTATAGTATTACAGATATACCAGTATGTATAGTATTACAGATATACCAGTATGTATAGTATTACAGATATACCAGTATGTATAGTATTACAGATATACCAGTATGTATAGTATTACAGATATACCAGTATGTATAGTATTACAGATATACCAGTATGTATAGTATTACAGATATACCAGTATGTATAGTATTACAGATATACCAGTATGTATAGTATTACAGATATACCAGTATGTATAGTATTACAGATATACCAGTATGTATAGTATTACAGATATACCAGTATGTATAGTATTACAGATATACCAGTATGTATAGTATTACAGATATACCAGTATATATAGTATAACAGATATACCAGTATGTATAGTATTACAGATATACCAGTATGTATAGTATTACAGATATACCAGTATATATAGTATTACAGATATACCAGTATATATAGTATAACAGATATACCAGTATGTATAGTATTACAGATATACCAGTATGTATAGTATTACAGATATACCAGTATATATAGTATTACAGATATACCAGTATGTATAGTATTACAGATATACCAGTATATATAGTATAACAGATATACCAGTATGTATAGTATTACAGATATACCAGTATGTATAGTATTACAGATATACCAGTATATATAGTATAACAGATATACCAGTATGTATAGTATTACAGATATACCAGTATATATAGTATTACAGATATACCAGTATGTATAGTATTACAGATATACCAGTATGTATAGTATTACAGATATACCAGTATGTATAGTATTACAGATATACCAGTATGTATAGTATTACAGATATACCAGTATGTATAGTATTACAGATATACCAGTATGTATAGTATTACAGATATACCAGTATGTATAGTATTACAGATATACCAGTATGTATAGTATTACAGATATACCAGTATGTATAGTATTACAGATATACCAGTATGTATAGTATTACAGATATACCAGTATATATAGTATAACAGATATACCAGTATGTATAGTATTACAGATATACCAGTATATATAGTATTACAGATATACCAGTATGTATAGTATTACAGATATACCAGTATGTATAGTATTACAGATATACCAGTATGTATAGTATTACAGATATACCAGTATGTATAGTATTACAGATATACCAGTATGTATAGTATTACAGATATACCAGTATGTATAGTATTACCATCTACAGATATACCAGTATGTATAGTATTACAGATATACCAGTATGTATAGTATTACAGATATACCAGTATGTATAGTATTACAGATATACCAGTATGTATAGTATTACAGATATACCAGTATGTATAGTATTACAGATATACCAGTATGTATAGTATTACCATCTACAGATATACCAGTATGTATAGTATTACAGATATACCAGTATGTATAGTATTACAGATATACCAGTATATATAGTATTACAGATATACCAGTATGTATAGTATTACAGATATACCAGTATATATAGTATAACAGATATACCAGTATGTATAGTATTACAGATATACCAGTATGTATAGTATTACAGATATACCAGTATATATAGTATAACAGATATACCAGTATGTATAGTATTACAGATATACCAGTATATATAGTATTACAGATATACCAGTATGTATAGTATTACAGATATACCAGTATGTATAGTATTACAGATATACCAGTATGTATAGTATTACAGATATACCAGTATGTATAGTATTACAGATATACCAGTATGTATAGTATTACAGATATACCAGTATGTATAGTATTACAGATATACCAGTATGTATAGTATTACAGATATACCAGTATGTATAGTATTACAGATATACCAGTATGTATAGTATTACAGATATACCAGTATGTATAGTATTACAGATATACCAGTATATATAGTATAACAGATATACCAGTATGTATAGTATTACAGATATACCAGTATATATAGTATTACAGATATACCAGTATGTATAGTATTACAGATATACCAGTATGTATAGTATTACAGATATACCAGTATGTATAGTATTACAGATATACCAGTATGTATAGTATTACAGATATACCAGTATGTATAGTATTACAGATATACCAGTATGTATAGTATTACAGATATACCAGTATGTATAGTATTACAGATATACCAGTATGTATAGTATTACAGATATACCAGTATGTATAGTATTACAGATATACCAGTATATATAGTATAACAGATATACCAGTATGTATAGTATTACAGATATACCAGTATGTATAGTATTACAGATATACCAGTATATATAGTATTACAGATATACCAGTATATATAGTATAACAGATATACCAGTATGTATAGTATTACAGATATACCAGTATGTATAGTATTACAGATATACCAGTATATATAGTATTACAGATATACCAGTATGTATAGTATTACAGATATACCAGTATATATAGTATAACAGATATACCAGTATGTATAGTATTACAGATATACCAGTATGTATAGTATTACAGATATACCAGTATATATAGTATAACAGATATACCAGTATGTATAGTATTACAGATATACCAGTATATATAGTATTACAGATATACCAGTATGTATAGTATTACAGATATACCAGTATGTATAGTATTACAGATATACCAGTATGTATAGTATTACAGATATACCAGTATGTATAGTATTACAGATATACCAGTATGTATAGTATTACAGATATACCAGTATGTATAGTATTACAGATATACCAGTATGTATAGTATTACAGATATACCAGTATGTATAGTATTACAGATATACCAGTATGTATAGTATTACAGATATACCAGTATGTATAGTATTACAGATATACCAGTATGTATAGTATTACAGATATACCAGTATGTATAGTATTACAGATATACCAGTATGTATAGTATTACAGATATACCAGTATATATAGTATAACAGATATACCAGTATGTATAGTATTACAGATATACCAGTATGTATAGTATTACAGATATACCAGTATATATAGTATTACAGATATACCAGTATATATAGTATAACAGATATACCAGTATGTATAGTATTACAGATATACCAGTATGTATAGTATTACAGATATACCAGTATATATAGTATTACAGATATACCAGTATGTATAGTATTACAGATATACCAGTATATATAGTATAACAGATATACCAGTATGTATAGTATTACAGATATACCAGTATGTATAGTATTACAGATATACCAGTATATATAGTATAACAGATATACCAGTATGTATAGTATTACAGATATACCAGTATATATAGTATTACAGATATACCAGTATGTATAGTATTACAGATATACCAGTATGTATAGTATTACAGATATACCAGTATGTATAGTATTACAGATATACCAGTATGTATAGTATTACAGATATACCAGTATGTATAGTATTACAGATATACCAGTATGTATAGTATTACAGATATACCAGTATGTATAGTATTACAGATATACCAGTATGTATAGTATTACAGATATACCAGTATGTATAGTATTACAGATATACCAGTATGTATAGTATTACAGATATACCAGTATATATAGTATAACAGATATACCAGTATGTATAGTATTACAGATATACCAGTATATATAGTATTACAGATATACCAGTATGTATAGTATTACAGATATACCAGTATGTATAGTATTACAGATATACCAGTATGTATAGTATTACAGATATACCAGTATGTATAGTATTACAGATATACCAGTATGTATAGTATTACAGATATACCAGTATGTATAGTATTACAGATATACCCGTATGTATAGTATTACAGATATACCAGTATGTATAGTATTATCATCTACAGATATACCAGTATGTATAGTATTACAGATATACCAGTATGTATAGTATTATCATCTACAGATATACCAGTATGTATAGTATTACAGATATACCAGTATGTATAGTATTATCATCTACAGATATACCAGTATGTATAGTATTACAGATATACCAGTATGTATAGTATTACAGATATACCAGTATGTATAGTATTACAGATATACCAGTATGTATAGTATTACAGATATACCAGTATATATAGTATTACAGATATACCAGTATGTATAGTATTACAGATATACCAGTATGTATAGTATTACAGATATACCAGTATGTATAGTATTACAGATATACCAGTATGTATAGTATTACAGATATACCAGTATGTATAGTATTACAGATATACCAGTATGTATAGTATTACAGATATACCAGTATGTATAGTATTACAGATATACCAGTATGTATAGTATTACAGATATACCAGTATGTATAGTATTACAGATATACCAGTATGTATAGTATTACAGATATACCAGTATGTATAGTATTACAGATATACCAGTATATATAGTATAACAGATATACCAGTATGTATAGTATTACAGATATACCAGTATGTATAGTATTACAGATATACCAGTATATATAGTATTACAGATATACCAGTATATATAGTATAACAGATATACCAGTATGTATAGTATAACAGATATACCAGTATATATAGTATTACAGATATACCAGTATATATAGTATTACAGATATACCAGTATGTATAGTATTACAGATATACCAGTATATATAGTGTTACCATCTACAGATATACCAGTATATATAGTGTTACCATCTACAGATATACCAGTATGTATAGTATTACAGATATACCAGTATGTATAGTATTACAGATATACCAGTATATATAGTATTACAGATATACCAGTATATATAGTATTACCATCTACAGATATACCAGTATATATAGTGTTACCATCTACAGATATACCAGTATATATAGTATTACCATCTAAAGCTAGTATACCGGCTCCATGAGAGGCAATAGGCTCCTTTGTTATTGTGGCAGGATATTATGTCAACAGTCACAAAACAGACAGTTTCAGGACGTGTCATCCAAACGTTGTAACAACCCTCAACTACACAGAGTGTAAAAAACAAACAAATGAAGAACACCTTCCCAATATTGAGCTGCACCCCCCTTTTGCCCTCAGAAGAGACTCAATTCGTCAGGGTCATGGACTCTACAAGGTGTTCGAAAGTGTTCCACAGGGATGCTGGCCCATGTTGACTCCAATGCTTCGCAAACTTGTGTCAAGTTGGTTACATGTGCTTTCGGGTGGTGGATCTTGATACACATGGGAAACTGTTGAGTGTGAAAAAATCAGCAGCTTTGCTGTGTTTTTTTGATACAGACTAGTGCGCCTGGCAACTACTACCATACCCCGTTTTGACATTTTTTAAAATTGAGCAGACACTCTTACTCAGAGCTACTTACAGTAATGAGTGCATATACTACTAGTCACAAGTTTGGAGACACCTACTCATTCCAGGGTTTTTCTTTATTTGTACTATTTTCTACATTGTAGAATAATAGTGATGACATCACAACTATGAAAAGAACACATATGGAATCATGTAGTAACCAAAGAAAATGTGTTAATTAAATCAATCATTATATTTGAGATTCGTCAAAGTAGCAACCCTTTCCCTTGAGCACAGCTTTGCACACTCTTGGCCTTCTCTCAACCAGCTTCATGATGTAGTCACCTGGAATGAACAAACAAATCTAAATATATTTCATATTTTAGATTCTTCATAGTAGCCACCCTTTGCCTTGAGGAAAGCTTTGCACCATCTTGGCCTTCTCTCAACCAGCTTCACCAAGTGGATCTAACAAGTGACATCAACAAGGGATCATAGATTTCACCTGGTCGGTCTTTTTCATGGACAGAGCAGGTGTTTCTAATGTTTTGTACAGTCAGTTTATTTCCACTTCACTGTAAATGTTTTTTTTTTTTTAGGTATTTCTACTACTCAGAACAGAATCTTCCACGTCTATCAACTTTCCATCGTATGACCCTAGTTATCAGAAACGGTCTTCTAAAACTAGATTGTACTAGCTCTGTACAAAATCGTGTTTAGCCTAATTAAGGTGTAGGTTACTAAGTTTTCTGTGGGCCTGTTATGTAAAATAACAGGCAGTTACAGGAGCTGGCTGAATGAATGTACGATGTGACAGTTGGCCCTCAACTGACATGCAAATTCCCAGGAGGTCATTTGACTATGAGATGGTGAAATGTCATTTTGACAGAGTCGACAAGTTGAGGCTTGTTTACAGACACAAATGCAAGAACCACAACCTAAAGAAGAAACCTGGCTAAAAATAAGTACCTTCTCACCTTTGTCACCATGTAGCTACTAGCCATCCTCCTCTCAGCCAGGCCAGCTGATCCTAGGACCTAGGCAGCATCCTCCTCTATCAGCCAGGCCAGCTGATCCTAGGGCCTAGGCAGCATCCTCTATCAGCCAGGCTAGCTGATCCTAGGGCCTAGGCAGCATCCTCCTCTCAGCCAGGCCAGCTGATCCTAGGGCCTAGGCAGCATCCTCCTCTCAGCCAGGCTAGCTGATCCTAGGGCCTAGGCAGCATCCTCCTCTCAGCCAGGCCAGCTGATCCTAGGGCCTAGGCAGCATCCTCCTCTCAGCCAGGCTAGCTGATCCTAGGGCCTAGGCAGCATCCTCCTCTCAGCCAGGCTAGCTGATCCTAGGGCCTAGGCAGCATCCTCCTCTCACCCAGGCCAGCTGATCCTAGGGCCTAGGCAGCATCCTCCTCTCAGCCAGGCCAGCTGATCCTAGGGCCGAGGCAGCATCCTCCTCTCAGCCAGGCTAGCTGATCCTAGGGCCGAGGCAGCATCCTCCTCTCAGCCAGGCCAGCTGATCCTAGGGCCTAGGCAGCATCCTCCTCTCAGCCAGGCTAGCTGATCTTAGGGCCTAGACAGCATCCTCCTCTCAGCCAGGCCAGCTGATCCTAGGGCCTAGGCAGCATCCTCCTCTCAGCCAGGCCAGCTGATCCTAGGGCCGAGGCAGCATCCTCCTCTCAGCCAGGCTAGCTGATCCTAGGGCCGAGGCAGCATCCTCCTCTCAGCCAGGCCAGCTGATCCTAGGGCCTAGGCAGCATCCTCCTCTCAGCCAGGCTAGCTGATCTTAGGGCCTAGACAGCATCCTCCTCTCAGCCAGGCCAGCTGATCTTAGGGCCTAGGCAGCATCCTCCTCTCAGCCACGCTAGCTGATCCTAGGGCCTAGGCAGCATCCTCCTCTCAGCCAGGCTAGCTGATCTTAGGGCCTAGGCAGCATCCTCCTCTCAGCCACGCTAGCTGATCCTAGGGCCTAGGCAGCATCCTCCTCTCAGCCAGGCTAGCTGATCTTAGGGCCTAGGCAGCATCCTCCTCTCAGCCAGGCTAGCTGATCCTAGGGCCTGGCAGCATCCTCCTCTCAGCCAGGCCAGCTGATCCTAGGGCCTAGGCAGCATCCTCCTCTCAGCCAGGCCAGCTGATCCTAGGGCCTAGGCAGCATCCTCCTCTCAGCCAGGCCAGCTGATCCTAGGGCCTAGGCAGCATCCTCCTCTCAGCCAGGCTAGCTGATCCTAGGGCCTAGGCAGCATCCTCCTCTCAGCCAGGCCAGCTGACCCTAGGGCCTAGGAAGCATCCTCCTCTCAGCCAGGCTAGCTGATCCTCGGGCCTAGGCAGCATCCTCCTCTCAGCCAGGCTAGCTGATCCTCGGGCCTAGGCAGCATCCTCCTCTCAGCCAGGCCAGCTGATCCTAGGGCCTAGGCAGCATCCTCCTCTCAGCCAGGCCAGCTGATCCTAGGGCCTAGGCAGCATCCTCCTCTCAGCCAGGCCAGCTGATCCTAGGGCCGAGGCAGCTTCCCCCTTCTCAGCCAGGCTAGCTGATCTTAGGGCTTAGGCAGCTTCCCCCTCCACCAACCAGGCCAGCTGATCCTAGGGCCTAGGCAGCTTCCCCCTCTCTGCCATGGCACCTGATCCTAGGGCCTAGGCTGCATCCTCTCGCATCCAGGCTAGCTGATCTTAGAGCCTAGGCAGCATCCTCCTCTCAGCCAGGCTAGCTGATCCTAGGGCCTAGGCAGCATCCTCTCTCAGCCAGGCCAGCTGATCCTAGGACCTAGGCAGCATCCTCCTCTCAGCCAGGCTAGCTGATCCTAGGGCCTAGGCAGCATCCTCTCTCAGCCAGGCCAGCTGATCCTAGGACCTAGGCAGCATCCCCCTCTCATCCAGGCCAGCTGATCTTAGGGCCCAGGCAGCATCCTCTCTCAGCCAGGCCAGCTGATCCTAGGACCTAGGCATCTTCCCCCTCTCAGCCAGGCTAGCTGATCCTAGGGCCTAGGCAGCTTCCTCCTATGCAGCATGTGTGTGAAGAATGCAGGACAGCAAGGACCAGGGGGTTGGTGTTGGTTAGTCCTGGGTAACATCCCAAATGGCACCCTATTCCCTATATACCCTATTCTCTATATAGTACACTACTTTTGACCGGAGCCATGTATCCTGGTCAAACTTAGTGCACTAAATAGGGAATAGGCTGCCATTTGTGGTGATGAAGGTGCTCCCATGCAGCAGATGGCAGGGCTGTCCCCTCCTCCCCTCCTCTCCTCTTGGTCATGTCTGCTGTGAGGAGAACAATGCATCTCTTCTCTCAGAGCTAACCCTGATTAGGGAGGGGACATGGTTTTCACCCCCAGACAGCTGGCAGGCAGCGGGCCGCACACACCCCTCACAGGCATACACACACACACACACACACTCCACCATGTCCACACAGACATAGACTCCACAATTACCCGGCACGGGCCTCAGCTTAAATATTTACCAGGCACATGCAAATAAAAGGCCTTTAAAAAATTTTAAAATAACAATCAATGATGCTTCACTTTAACTTTACATTTTCACTGCTGCTCATCTCCAGCTTCCATGTCTAGTATATGTTACTACGTTAATGCTATGTTTGGATTTTAGCACAGAGACTTTTGCCTGAATTGCAGGTAGGTTAGTAAGATTGATCCAAGCAGTACATTTGCCATGCATGGTTTATTAATCAAATCAATCAAATGTATTTCATAAAGCCCAGCAGTTGTCACCATGTGTTATAGGAATTGCTCGGATTACATTTTCACAAGGAAAATAAAACAATGGGTAAAATCAGGATAGAATATTTCATGATATAATATTTCACGGTATAATATTTCTTGATATAATTGTGTATGGTATACTATATGAGGAGTCTATAATGTTGTGAAAATTAAAGTCCGTTTAAACCTAATGCTCTGCTTCACAATAGTGCCCCGATTTTCTCTTTCTAGTCACAGCGTGCTATAGCTAATTACTTCATCTCCCCAACTGCTAACAACAACGAAACGCTTTACATTACACAGGCAGGCGACGACCAGCTGTCTCTCTGCTATGTGCACGGTGCTGCTCAGCTCTGCTCTGTCGTCCGGACTCTACTCGCCCTGCCCCCTTTTCTCGCCGTGCGCGCCGCGCTCTGCGGTTCTGATCTCTGAGGGACTCCGAGCTCTCGCATTCCAACCATTCCAGTCTCCGCGAACAATCGGCCCTCAGTTATTTATGAGCAGCGCTTTCTCTCTCTCCCGACTCAGTCTGTTGTGAAAGCTTCTCAGAGACGCACACCGTAGCAGTGCACTCTCTCAGCGGAACGTAGTATACCCAGGATACGAATTTATACTTTCCAGTTATAGGAAGTTCTAGTAGGATTACATTACGTTTAAAAGAAATATAAACGATATAGACCTACGGCGTCCACAACTTGTTTCCGTGATGACAATGTAAATAGGTAAGATTATAGTTTTGCTGCTTTTTTGAAATGAGTTACTTTACGCGTGGTGGGATAGGTCTTTCAAAGTAGGACTTTAGGCGCAAATTCTGACTTTTCCCCCGTTTTGACTTTATTATAAAACCAAAATAATAGGTGGCTAGATTGTAAGAAAGGATAGTTAATGTTGTAATAGTTGTCATTTTAATTCAGAATTACACACACGCACACACACACACGTAATACTTAGGAATGTCGGCTTTGGTCTGTGATCATGTCTGTCTAAGGAGCCGCTGTAGACAATAGAGACTTTATTTGAACTTTATTGGCGCTGCTTATCAATTGGTTTATTGAGCTATATGTTTTATGTTCCTCGTGGAGACTGGAATGTTGTCAGACATGGAGAGGCAGCAGTTTAGTTCATGCTCTCTCTATTCATTGTGGCTATGTGTGTTGGCCATAGAGGCTATAGAGAGTTTAGTCCCACAGATACACACCATTTAGATTGTATAGTAAACAACACACAATAGCCTCAAGGAATGTGTGGCCTGATATCTGTCATAATATGTGAAATGTTCTGGAAAGTAAAAAAAAAAAGAAAAAAAAAAGGCCAGGTTAGCCTAGTGGTTAGAGTGTAGGGACGGCAGGGTGGCCTAGTGGTTAGAGTGTAGGGACGGCAGGGTGGCCTAGTAGTTAGAGTGTAGGGACGGCAGGGTGGCCTAGTGGTTAGAGTGTAGGGACGGCAGGGTGGCCTTGTAGTTAGAGTGTAGGGACGGCAGGGTGGCCTAGTGGTTAGAGTGTAGGGACGGCAGGGTGGCCTAGTGGTTAGAGTGTAGGGACGGCAGGGTGGCCTAGTAGTTAGAGTGTAGGGACGGCAGGGTGGCCTAGTGGTTAGAGTGTTGGACTAGTAACCGAAAGGTTGCAAGTTCAAATCTCCGAGCTGACAAGGTACAACTGTCGTTCTGCCCCCTGAACAGGCAGTTAACCCACTGTTCCGAGGCCGTCGTTGAAAATAAGATTTTGTTCTTAATTGACTTGCCTAGTTTTAAAAAATACAAATAGTGATTAGGCAATTATTTGGAATCTGCAACGTTTGCAGCAGGAAATGACTCACTCAATATAATAATATCCACAAATAAACCGTCCCTTAACTACAATACTTCTCATATTTGGCTTTTCAAAAATAATCTATAGTGACATAGAGCATGACCTGCTAATATAATGCTATTCAGAGCATATGGTATGCTTGCATTTATGCTACCCTAAACGCAATTTAGAATTGCCCATACCATATATTTCAAATTCAAATATGGAATATATGTACCAATGTTTGAAATACAAATCTAAATATATGTCTATGTCACATATATTACATAAATATATTTACATGTTTAATTTTAGTGTTTTTTGTTTTTTGTTTTTAAAAAATATGTTTGAATATTGTTGTAAATATATCTACGTGTATTGCTTATCCATATATGGTAGTATGCGTCTTACATACATGTGCTATTCATATATTTACATGTATTTAAAAAAATGTATATATTTAACATTATGCATGACTATTTATGGTCAATATATTTCTACATGAATAACACATATTTTTTAGATATGAGTAATACATAGTTCATAATGTATGGTGATATACGTGTAAGAAATGTAATTAAATGCATGTCAAATGCAACATAAAAACCACAAAGAATTAACACAAAAAAAATGGATTGCTTCCATTTTTGAGCTCAGAAAGCCACTGGAAGGTCGCATCTGAAAAACAAAATATAGTGTACAAATGACCTCTGTGCACTTATCAACTCTATTTGAAAATAAGATCTTTAGACAAGTGAACAGTTACCCTGAGACAGAAACTCAGCGGGGGAAGAAAATAAATCCACACAAGATTATTTTTTTAAAGGAAGGGTTAATGTTTGACTACCCAATGAGATCGGGCTATATCTGACTTGGTTAGGCTCCACTGTTAGCAAATGTTCAGTCGGAGCCAGTTGCAGGTTAGGTGAATTACAAGTTAGGATAACTAAATTGGCAGGTTAGGTGAATTAACGTGCCGGGTTAGAAGAGTTAGGACAAGAGTTAGGGTAAGGATTAGGACAAGAGTCAGGGTAAGGATTAGGACAAGAGTTAGGGTAAGGATTAGGACAAGAGTCAGGGTAAGGATTAGGACAAGAGTTAGGGTAAGGATTAGGACAAGAGTTAGGGTAAGGATTAGGACAAGAGTCAGGGTAAGGATTAGGACAAGAGTTAGGGTAAGGATTAGGAAAAGATTTAGGGTAAGAATTAGGAAAAGAGTTAGGGTAAGGATTAGGACAAGAGTCAGGGTAAGGATTAGGACAAGAGTTAGGGTAAGGATTAGGAAAAGAGTTAGGGTAAGGATTAGGACAAGAGTTAGGGTAAGGATTAGGAAAAGAGTCAGGGTAAGGATTAGGACAAGAGTTAGGGTAAGGATTAGGACAAGAGTTAGGGTAAGGATTAGGAAAAGAGTTAGGGTAAGGATTAGGAAAAGAGTTAGGGTAAGGATTAGGACAAGAGTTAGGGTAAGGATTAGGACAAGAGTTAGGGTAAGGATTAGGAAAAGAGTTAGGGTAAGGATTAGGACAAGAGTCAGGGTAAGGATTAGGACAAGAGTCAGGGTAAGGATTAGGACAAGAGTTAGGGTAAGGATTAGGAAAAGAGTTAGGGTAAGGATTAGGACAAGAGTTAGGGTAAGGATTAGGAAAAGAGTTAGGGTAAGGATTAGGAAAAGAGTTAGGGTAAGGATTAGGAAAAGAGTTAGGGTAAGGATTAGGACAAGAGTTAGGGTAAGGATTAGGACAAGAGTTAGGGTAAGGATTAGGAAAAGAGTTAGGGTAAGGATTAGGACAAGAGTCAGGGTAAGGATTAGGACAAGAGTCAGGGTAAGGATTAGGACAAGAGTTAGGGTAAGGATTAGGAAAAGAGTTAGGGTAAGGATTAGGACAAGAGTTAGGGTAAGGATTAGGACAAGAGTCAGGGTAAGGATTAGGACAAGAGTTTGGGTAAGGATTAGGACAAGAGTCAGGGTAAGGATTAGGACAAGAGTTAGGGTAAGGATTAGGAAAAGAGTTAGGGTAAGGATTAGGACAAGAGTCAGGGTAAGGATTAGGACAAGAGTTAGGGTAAGGATTAGGACAAGAGTCAGGGTAAGGATTAGGAAAAGAGTTAGGGTAAGGATTAGTTGACCGCATGAGTTAGCCAGACTTAATCAGGTCGTGACAAATGTTCATGAACATCAAATTGATACTTACTATGCAGATTCCTTAACCTCCAGTGTCCATTTTCAGACTCACAACTTGACAGTTACCCTGTGAATAATGCAGAGATAGAAAGTCAGTGAAGCATTTCCAAGACTTAAGAATAAGGGGTTAATGTTTAGGAACTAGCTAGCTAAATGATACAAAACATTAACTTACATTGGTTGGGGTCTGTCCACAGGGAGTTGAGCCTCCAGAGATTTATGAACAGTTATTGTGCTGATGTTGCTTCCAGCGACAGTTTGGAACACGGTAGAGTGAGTGTCGCAAAGGAGGACAGGTTTTTACGCACCATGCTTCCTCAGCACCTCGGCGGTCTCGTTCTGTGAGCTTGTGTGGCCTGCCACTTCGCGGCAGAGCCGTTGTTGCTCCTAGACATTTCCACTTCATAACAACAGCACTTACAGCTCTAGCAGGGCAGACATTTGTTGGAAAGGTGGCATCCTATGACGGTGCCATGTTGAAAGTCACTGAGCTCTTCTGTAAGGCCATTCTACTGCCAATGTTGGTCTATGGAGACTGCATGGCTGTGGCCTCAACTGTATACACCTGCAGCAGCGGGTGTGGCTGAAATAGCCAAATCCACTCATTTAAAGGGGTGTCCACATACTTTTGTATATATAGTGTATGCTTTTTGATGACATTATATCATTATGAGATGACTATTAGATAGTGTAAGAGGGTAATACATTATCAATTATAACGGCATCATAATGCATTATAAGACTTGTAAATGTAGTATTTGATTTAGCTAATTCTCTTACTGCTCCTGTCTCTAGATCTGTGGTTAACTAATAATCCAAACCACCAAAGTTCAACACAGCACATTCACTTATATATTCTCTGATTGACTGAGATGAGAACTGCTGAGGAGTCTTCTGGCACGGTTCTACACCGTCTAATCCAGGAGCAGCTCCGTTACGGGAATCCCACAGACACCCGTACCCTCCTGGCCATCCAGCAGCAGGCCCTGCGTGGAGGCAGCAACAGCAGCGGAGGAGGCGGTACCGGATCACCCCGCTCCTCTCTGGAGAGCCTGACCCAGGAAGAGTCCCAGTTCATCCACATGTCCACCAGACAGGACCCCCAGGGCCAGGAGTACCAGGGGGACTACAAACACTGTGACAGTGACTCCGCGTGTCACCTCTACCAGCTCCACAGACACGGAGAGGAGCTGCCCACCTATGAGGAGGCCAAGGCCCACTCTCAGTACCTGGCCTCGGTAGGAGCCCAGCGGGGCCAGGGGCTTGAGGTGATGGATCACCAGGGAGGGGGCCAGTGGGATTTGAAACGGGAGCACGCCCGCTCCCTCAGTGAACGGCTCATGCAGCTCTCCCTAGAGAGGAATGGTGGATCATGTGGATCCAGAGACAGTCTGCCCCTCAGCTCAACACAGAGTTACCCACAGCTTTCCAATGGCCACTGTGGGCCTGTTGACCACCAGGGACCAGAGTCTCTCCAGTACCCCGATCAGAGGGGACCTCCCCCGGACTACTGCCCCTTCCTGGTCAGGCCTCCTGGATACATGCTCAGCCACTCACAGGAGACACACGGACACTACCACCTGGAACCTCCTCCCCCATTCCACTCCCAGCACAGGTACATAGAACACACACACAAGACAAGCCAATATGAATGACATTATGTGGAATATGGGTTCCCAGTTCATTTAAATCATTTCTATAATTGATTTTTATTTTGCCTCTCTTTAGCCAGGTAAGTCATGGAGAACGAGTTCTCTTTTACAATAACGACCAGTATCCCTGTGTTATCTATATGGGATGAATATATCCCAATAACTCTACTTGGTTATAACCACGCAAATGATGCAGTTTGATTCAATGATTCAAAGTATTGTAGATATAGATGTAGACTCCATCCTCTCCTCTATTCTCCTTAGGTATGAACCTGCCCATGCCCAGATGATTCGCCACAGTGTCCATTCTGGTCCAGAGGTCTACATGAGCCATGCCAACCCCAGTACCCACAACAACAGTGCCCAGATGGACCTGTTGAGGGAAAATGAGAGACTGAGGAAAGAGCTGGAGGGGTACAGCGAGAAGGCTGCCAGACTTCACAAGGTGAGAGAGAGGAGACTACTTGGATACGTCCCAAAGGGCACCCTATTCCCTATATACAGTGCCTTGCAAAAGTATTCACCCCCCTTGGCGTTTTTCCTATTTTGTTGCATTACAACCTGTAATTTAAAACACATTTTGATTTGAATTTCATGCAATGGACGTACACAAAATAGTCCAAATTGGTGAAGTGAAATGGAAAAAAAAACGACTTAAAAAAATTCCCAAAAAATGTAAAACAGAAAAGTGTTGCATGCAAATGTATTCACCCCCTCTGCTATGAAGCCCCTAAAGAACATCTGGTGCAACCAATCACCTTCAGAAGTCACATAATTAATTAAATAAAGTCCACCTGTGTGCAATCTAAGTGTCACATGATCTGTCACATGATATATATGTCTCATTATATATATACATGTTATGAAAGGCCCCAGAGTCTGCAACACCACTAAGCAAGGGGCACCACCAAGCAAGCATCACCATGAAGACTAAGGAGCTCTCCAAACAGGTCAGGGACAAAGTTGTGGAGAAGTACAGATCAGGGTTGGGTTATAAAACAATATCTGAAACTTTGAGCATCTCACGGAGCACCATTAAATCCATTATTAAAAAATGTAAAGAATATGGAACCACAACATACCTGCCAAGAGAGGGCCGCCCACCAAAACTCACGTACCAGGCAAGGAGGACATTAATCAGAGGCAACAAAGAGACTAATGATAACCCTGAAGGAGCTGCAAAGTTCCACAGCGGAGATTAAAGTATCTGTCCACAGGACCACTTTAAGCCGTACACTCCACAGAGCTGGGCTTTACGGAAGAGTGGCCAGAAAAAAGCCATTGCTTAAAGAAAAAAAGAAGCAAACACATTTGGTGTTCGTCAAAAGGCACGTGGGAGACTCCCCAAACATATGGAAGAAGGTACTCTGGTCAGATGAGACTAAAATGTAGCTTTTTGGTCATCAAGGAAAACACTATGTCTGACACAAACCCAACAACTCCCATCACCCCAAGAACACCATCCCCACGGTGAAGCATGGTGGTGGCAGCATCATGCTGTGGGGATGTTTTTCATCGACAGGGACTGGGAAACTGGTCAGAATTGAATGAATGATGGATGGCGCCAAATACAGGGAAATTGTTGAGGGAAACCTGTTTCAGTCTTCCAGAGATTTGAGACTGGGATGGAGGTTCAACTTCCAACAGGACAATGACCCTAAGCACACTGCTAAAGAATCCCTTGAGTGGTTTAAGGGGAAGCATTTAAATGTCTTGGAATGGCCTAGTCAAAGCCCAGACCTCAATCCAATTGAGAATCTGTGGTATGTCTTAAAGATTGCTGTACACCGGCATGGAACCCATCCAACTTGAAGGAGCTGGAGCAGTTTTGCCCTGAAGAATCGGCAAAATCCCAGTGGCTGGATGTGCCAAATTTAAAGAGACATATCCCAAGAGACTTGCAGCTGTAATTGTTGCAAAAGGTGGCTCTACAAAGTATTGACTTTGAGGGATGAAGTATAGTTATGCACACTCAAGTTGTTTTTTTGTCTTAATATTTATTAAAATATTTTGCATCTTCGAAGTGGTAGACATGTTGTGTAAATCAAATGATACAACCCCCCCCAAAAATCTATTATAATTCCAGATTGTAAGGCAACTGTGAAGGTTCTCTTCTTCCTCTTCCTTTGAAGAGGTGTAGCAGGGATTGGACCAAAATGCAGCGTGGTTATTTGTATACATCTTTAATAAAGATGAAAACACGAACAGTATACAAAAACAATAAACATGAAAAACCTAAACAGCCTCTCTGGTGCAAACAGAGACAGGAACAATCACCCACGAAACACTCAAAGAATATGGCCGCCTAAATATGGTTCCCAATCAGAGACAACGATAAACACCTGCCTCTGATTGAGAACTACTCCAGGCAGCCATAGACTATTCTAGACAACCCCACTAACCACAATCCCATGACCTACAAAAACCCCAAGACAAAACACACCACATAGATAACCCATGTCACACACTGGCCTGACCAAAATAATAAAGAAAACACAAAATACTAAGACCAGGGCGTGACAGCAACAAAATAGGAAAAATTCCAAAGGGGGTGAATACTTTGGGTCCTGAACAAAATGGCACCCTATTCCCTATGAGCCCTGGTCTAAAGTAGTGCACTATAAAATGTATAGGATGCCATTGGGGACAATCCTAATTAGTAACCTTGAATGACTCTGTCACAGCACACAGCATATAGGAGTCTGACTGCTCGTAACATAGTTTATTGACAGTAATAGTTATGAGTATCATTACAATAGATAAGCATGAATAGGTTTTTATTTCTAAGCCCTGTTGGCTCACAGAGGGTTTAGAGGTAGATAGGGAAGTATACACCTGTGTGTGTGTGTGTATGTGTTTGCCAATGCTGCATATCAGTGAGATTAGCCCTCTAGCTGTGCTGTAGCAGGAATGTGCACCGTGGTCAGAGCACAGGGACTTTTCTGTTAATTCTGGAATCATTCATTTCTAGTAACAGACAGCGACTCATACACAGGTTATTTTAGTAACAGACAGAGACTCATACACAGGTTATTTTAGTAACAGACAGAGACTCATACACAGGTTATTTTAGTAACAGACAGAGACTCATACACAGGTTATTTTAGTAACAGACAGAGACTCATTTTACAGGTTATTTTAGTAACAGACAGAGACTCATACACAGGTTATTTTAGTAACAGACAGAGACTCATACACAGGTTATTTTAGTAACAGACAGAGACTCATACACAGGTTATTTTAGTAACAGACAGAGACTCATACACAGGTTATTTTAGTAACAGACAGAGACTCATACACAGGTTATTTTAGTAACAGACAGAGACTCATACCCAGGTTATTTTAGTAACAGACAGCGACTCATACACAGGTTATTTTAGTAACAGACAGAGACTCATACGCAGGTTATTTTAGCAACAGACAGACTCATTTTACAGGTTATTTTCACATAGGAAAGTACATTGAGAAGACCCTTCCGTCTGTCTTTTCATTCAAGACTCCTCCACCTTCCACACACAAACCTCTTCACGTGGAAGCTTATGACTACATTCCTTAAAACTTTAATTGCTACTTGTGGGGAATTGTCATGCATTGTGCTTGCTACCTGATAGTGTCTTAATAACGCGGTTAATGTTGAAGGTACAAGTCGTGCTCCTGTTTCTGAGACCGGACTGTCCTCTATATCTCTGGCTCCTTTGTCCTCCTGCCTCTCCTCTTCCTGTTCCTCCTTATCCTGCTCCCGCTCCTCCTCCTGCTCCAGCCTCCTCCACGTTGGCAGAATGCCACGAGGAGACATGAACGCCCTGGCACCTGGGACTCATAACCACTCAGTTAGGAATGTGGATTCCCACTTCTCTTTGAGAGCAAAGTGTTAGTCATTTGCTTAGGGCACACTGCAGTACTTCCACAATGAACAGGCCAGCCAAGCAACTCGTATGTCTCATACACTCTGTATGAAATCACAGTCTTGTGAGACCGTGGATCTCTTTAGGGTCAGGTCTTAAAACCTGATTTTTTTTAACGCTGCTTTTCCACTGTGGGACTTTGGACCAGAGTTTTCAGGCTTTTATGTTTTCACATCTGAGCCCCCATCCCCCACCCAAAAAAAACAAAAAAAAGCCCCTCAGAGTGTGACCACTGGTGGGGATGATCTGTGTTTGAAGCTAGAGACCCCCGGACTGATAGTGTCCTCCTCTTGTGTTTCCTTCCAGCTGGAAGTAGAGGTCCAGATGATATCTGAGGCCTACGAGACCCTGATGAAGGGCTCAGCCAAGAGAGAGACCCTGGAGAAAACCATGAGGAGCAAACTGGAGTCAGAGATCAAGAGACTGCACGACTTCAACAGAGACCTTAGAGGTAAGGCTACCAGCAGCTAGATGCTCATGCTAACAACACAGCTAGTAATTGCAAATAAGAGTGTTGTTTGATGGACTTACCTGTATAAAGAAAGCTAAATATTAATTACCAGGAGCAGGAGTCCTTGTGGTTTATGTACGGTTCTCCCCGCAATAAGTAGTAATAGATAGCTAGATGTTAATCGATCTCCCTCCCCTCTCTCTCTCTCTTCCACCTGTAGATCGTCTGGACACTGCTACAAAACAGCGAGTAACCAAAGATGTTGAATCTGCCAACCAGAAGCAGCAGGTGTTCGCCAAGCTCCTCGAACAAAGTAAGTCAACATCGGATGCCCCCCCAAACATGAGAGAGAGAGAGAGAGAGAGGAACGAGGAAATGCTGGCTTTCTTCTTTATTTATTTGCAGTTCATAATCTCTCGAGTTTCTGTAGAGGGAAGGAACTGGGCACTGGGCAAATGGGATTGTTTTCAGATCTGTTTTGTGAAACAGTCACCCTGGCATTATGTGAACAGTCACCCTGGCATTATGTGAACAGTCACCCTGGCATTATGTGAACAGTCACCCTGGCATTATGTGAACAGTCACCCTGGCATTATGTGAACAGTCACCCTGGCATTATGTGAACAGTCACCCTGGCATTATGTAAACCTGTGACCTGGGGACTGTGAAGAGACCTCTGATTACAGTCAAAGTAGCCTGGATTCCTATAAAATACAAAATAAAATAAAAGATACATTTTTGGGTGGGGTGGGATTTCAGGCTGTTCAGTTCACTGGGAATGTCCCCCCCCCCCCTCTGCTGCTCACCCACAACACGCTGACTCCTGGACAGAGATTGTATCAGTCTATATATTTGGGCATTTTGTTACCTCAGTATGTGAAGTCATGACTGGTCAGTTGTGGGATAAGGTTTAGCCAACTCTCACGCTGTTATTGTCTAGCTTTTGGCAAGGGGACCTGCCCCTGGCACTCATTGTTGTGTTAAAACTTCACAACTATTATTTAGGGAACTTGGTACTGTATTTGGAAATGAAGCTTATAAATCAGCTTTAAAGTGGTCCTTATGCAACAGAATAACAACGTTCAGTTTGAACAGTCACACTGCCTGTTGGCCCTCCAGGAACAATGATTACCCTCTGAGGAATGTTCAGTTGGTGTGTTTGAGAAGGTGTTACCTGCTTGTGGCTTATATGAGATTGGAAGCCATAACAGAAACAGAGTTGCATATGCAAAAATAAAACTATGTTGGGACACGTTGTAACTAACATGCAAACCTATACATGTTTGCTCTTGGGTTGTGTAACCCTGACTGTTTTAAATTAGGTTTAGCGGCCAGTTGCTCTCGAGTTATCTCGTCTTCTCTGTGATATCGTTTTGGCTGTTAATATGTAGCTGAAGGGGACATTAGAGTTGGTGTTGGGCTATTTGGATGGCTTTGGAATGACAGTCTATAACAGATATGTTGGACTGATTGACCCTGTTTACGACAACTACAACTAAAGTGACTGTTCGAGATAAGTGCATTCCTCAGGTATTGACCTCAGACAACCCCCCCCCCACCCCCAGGGGTTGGAGAAAAGATTCATGCCTTCACCTCCCTTAGAGTTCACAGCACCTACAATGTGAAGTGGAACTCTCTTTACATTCTTAGAATCCATTAAAGTGACTAACTGAGTAACTTGAATGGAATCCAATGAAGGAACTCTTGGGGGGGTCTGAGATCTACTCACTGGGAGATCATGTGGTCAGTAACATCTGTAGCGGCCATTATCACCTAAACATTCTAACGTATCCTCCCTCTCTCTCTCTCTCTCTCTCTCTCTCTCTCTCTCTCTCTCTCATGCCTGCCTCTCTCTCTCTCTCTCTCTGTCTCTCTCTCTCTCTCTCTCTCTCTCTGTCTCTCTCTCTGTCTGTCTCTCTCTCTCTGTCTCTCATGCCTGCCTCTCTCTCTCTCTCTCTCTCTCTCTCTCTCTCTCTCATGCCTGCCTCTCTCTCTCTCTCTCTCTCTCTCTCATGCCTGCCTCTCTCTCTTTCTCTCTCTCTTTCTCTCTCTCTTTCTCTCTCTCTTTCTCTCTCTCTGTCTCTCCCTCTCTCTCTCTCTCTCTCTCTGTCTCTCATGCCTGCCTCTCTCTCTCTCTCTCATGCCTGCCTCTCTCTTTCTCTCTCTCTCTCTCTCTCTCTCTCTCATGCCTGCCTCTCTCTCTCTCTTTCTCTCTCTCTTTCTCTCTCTCTTTCTCTCTCTCTTTCTCTCTCTCTGTCTCTCCTCTCTCTCTCTCTCTCTCTCTGTCTCTCATGCCTGCCTCTCTCTCTCTCTCTCATGCCTGCCTCTCTCTCTCTTTCTTTCTCTCTCTCTCTCTCTCTCTCTCTCTCTCTCTCTCTCTCTCTCTCTCTCTCTCTCCTTAGATGAGGAACAGCAGCGGGAGGTGCAGCGTCTGCGTGGCTCCGGGGAGGAGTGGCTTCGGCGCCGGGAGGTCCTGGAGCTGGCCCTGGGCTCGGCACAGACCCGTAACCTGGCCCTGGAGGAGGAGCTTAGAAGGAAGAAGGCGTACGTAGAGAAGGTAGAGCGGCTGCAGAGCTCCCTGGGCCAGCTACAGGCAGCCTGTGAGAAGAGAGAGGCCCTGGAACTGAGGCTGAGGTCCAGACTGGAGCAGGAGCTGAAGAGCCTCCGATCAGCACAGGTGAGCAGGAGAGGAGAGGAGACACAACGTGGTGCACACGCACGCGCGCACACACACACACACACACACACACACACACACACACACACACACACACACACACACACACACACACACACACACACAGACACACACACACACACACACACGCACACACACACATGTATTTGCACTTAAAGTGCTGCCTCATGATCCACGTTGACACCTCATATTGGACGAACCCCAAGGCTGTAGTCAAAACACAGGTCTTACAAAACAACACCACTGCTGCACGGTGTCAAACATTCTCCATTACCACCAACCCTTTTCTTTCTTTTGTTCACGGTGTCAGTCCCACAGCACGGCTAGCGGTCCTGGCTCCCTGCCCTCTGACCTGAGCTCCATGGTGTCTGTACAGCAGCAGCAGCTGGCCGAGAGAGAAGAGAGGATCCTGGCTCTGGAGGCTGACATCACACACTGGGAACAGAAGTACCTGGAGGAGAGCACCATGAGGCAGTTCGCTATGGACGCAGCCGCCACCGCTGCAGCTCAGAGAGACAGCAGCGCCATCAAACACTCGCCTCGTCACTCACCCAACAACAGCTTCAACGACCACCTGCCATTCAGCCACAGACATCGGGAGATGGAGAACAGGTACATGCGTCACACCTGTCCCTTTCCCCTTGTTCAGTCTTTCTGAATGGAGAAAGTCACAAACGCATCGCTGGTCGTTACATCTATGTAAATCTCTGCGTGTGTCTCCAGAATCCGAGCGCTGCGCTCCCAGCTCCTGGAGAAGGATGCCGTGATCAAGGTGTTACAGCAGCGGACTGGACCAGAGCAGCAGGCCCTCCTCCGCCCTGCCAGGTCCGTCCCCTCTATCAGCACCGCTGCCGACGCCTCAACATCCACCTCCTTCAACGGCCCGGTGGAGCGACCCACATGGGGAAAAGGTGAGCGCTATAGCCCAGGTCATACAGTCATGGCAAGAAGACTATTCCTACATCCCAAATGGTACCCTACATAGCCCTATGGAATCCTATTCCCTATATAGTGTACTACTAATGACCAGAGCCCTATGGAACCCTATTCCCTGCATAGTGCACTACTTTAGACCAGAGCACTACGAAACCCTATTCCCTATAGTCTGCACCTTTTGTCAAGGGTCCATAAGGCTCTGGTCAAAAGTAGTGTACTATGTAGAGCATGGGGGAGGGGGCATTCGGGACGCAGATGGAAAAAGTAGGAGAAGACAGAGATGATCAGGAAGTTCACGTGGGAGCCAAGAGTTCAGTGCAGATATAGCTACTTCCTGAAGAATCTGGAGAATTATGACATCGCTCTGTCTTCTCCTTCTTTTTAGTCTTCTGGGGGGGAGGGGGGGGGGTCACAGTTCATAACGCCTGGAGGAATGTAAGTTCTAAAAACAGCCTATAAACTCTGAGACAACTGGCCGGCTGCTTAGTGTCGCCAGACAGAATGTTGCACTTCTTAAAAAAAACTAGAGTTTGGGGAGAGGACCCAGTGAGGACCCAGAGAGGACCCAGAGAGGACCCAGTGAGGGGACATTCATCAAATAGATGCCTACATATTTCAGAAACAGAATGCATGTACCGTATGTCCTCTCCGCTCTGCAATAGACGTGGCAGAGAAGCTCACATAACAGATGTTAATTAACCAACTTCATCTTGTTGGTCTGTGATCTGGTAATTAACCAGCTTCCTCTTGTTGGTCTGTGATCTGGTAATTAACCAGCTTCCTCTTGTTGGTCTGTGATCTGGTAATTAACTAGCTTCCTCTTGTTG